>NW_009597443.1:0-22453 GCF_000690535.1 Cariama cristata
CCTTGGCCCGGCGCCGGGACGCTCCAGGGCAGAGCCTCCTCCTGTTGACGGTAGTATTGCTCCTGCTCCCCTTCCACGGGATCTCTTTGTACCGAGAGACACTCGTGTGTTTTTAAGAAACCCTTTGTTCCGAGAAAGTGTAAAAAATACATTTCAAAAGTTGCTGAGGGTGCCCTTCCTTGGCCTCATTGCAGGGTAGAGTCAGAGTATTGCCCAGATAAACCGTCCTGGTTATAGTATCTGTGGTGACCTTAACCGTTTGCCCCGTCTCCTGCTCTCTTCTGTCTTGCTTCCAGTCATGAGGCCAGAGCCAAGGAGATGGACAGCACCTTGCCAGCAGTAGCAGAAGAGCTTTTGAAAGAGATCAAAAAGGCTTTTCAGGAGACCTCACACGGTACGTAAAGAAAAAGCAGAACCGTCCCAGCAGGCGGTGGGCCAGTAATACAGGTGCTGTCAAACCTTCAGGTAGCAATGAGGGTTGTTGGCCTCCCCTTGTCTGCATCTGCTGCAGACTCTGTCACGTAAGGGGTGTCCTTCACTCTCAGGAGTGGCAGGTTGTATTCGGTGTTTCCAGCTTTTGTGTCCCTGTCTGGAGACAACACAAAGGGGTTTGAAGCACAGATCATGAGGAGCAGCCCCCTTCTCAAAGTCAGGCCCTTTCAAAAATTAGACGAGTTTGTTGACACTTTTTTGAACATGGAACCTAGGATAATGCTGCTTGCTTAGAGCTTGTAGTGTAAGTGGTTGCACTTGAGGGATGATAATTTACATACTTCTATGCTGGCATTTTGTTGTGCCTACTGTGCTGCTCTTTTTATAGACGCACTAAAAAAACTAGAAAGGGAAATCTTCATAAAACCGACCATGTTGCATGACTGACCGGCAGAGGGTGTTCTGTTGGTGATCCCAGAGCAAAGAACAACTTTCCCGTTGCTTGAATGAAGCAAGCGTAAGCCAACAGTTAAATCTTGGCCATTTCTAGCAGCTAGTTAAGAACAATTACCTTCATTGCACTTAGGGTTACTAACGAGTTCTGTAATCTGTGCTGAAATAATATTACTGTTTGTGTTCACTTGATAAGTAGTGCAGAATGATTCTTCCTAAGGAAAGTGTCTATTTAAGGAATATTTTTAACTGCACTAAAACCAACTAAATAAACTTTCAGAGAAGTCTGTTTGAGCACTACACCTTTGAGTGGGATATGGGCAGAGACTTAATATCTAAACTGTCAGAGTGACCACATTGACAGCTTTTTGGCATACTTGCAGTATGGCTCCTGCCAGGTTAGAATAGATCCAAAACCTACATATCACTTTTTAAAAAAGCTTTATAAATCCTGTTGTAAACTAGGAAAAAAAAAATCAACTTGCCTTTTAAGGTACACTTCTCCTTAAAATAGTACTAAGACATACACTGAGACATAACTGTGGAAACAAACTGATCAATCACTTTGGAGAATTAAATTAGAATAAAGTTGGAAAAGTCAAACCTACAGCATAAGTCGTAGAGAATATTTTGAATTGTTGGAACAAAGAATTTTAAAGTCAAAAATCCTGATCTTCCAGTGGAATACAGAGACTTAGTACACTGTGTCCCATTAGTGATAACAGAAACAGCAGATTGGATGATCAGAGCCTAAGCTGTTAGCTACAACAAACAGACTAATTTTCTTAAGTGTAACTTTCCATCTTAACAAGAAGTTCCAATAAGTGAAGACATTATGTTTCGTGCTGCATTAAAAGCTATAAACCAGTGGCGCCCTGCAAGACTATGCTGGGAAAAGAACAACATTTTCAAGTTTTGATGCCAGAGTTCTCAACTCATGCCAAAAGAGTTTCAGGGAAACCAATATATATATTTTTAACCAACTTATTAAAGTGGCAGAGTAAGATGTTGAGGTTGCATGCCTTTTCTTGCATGCTTTCAAAAGTAAGATATTATAAAATTAAGTATATTTGGGCTTCTACATTTCTTTTTAAAATTAATCCCTGTGATTCTGATTGCTGTACTTGGTAAGTGCCTTAGCATTACTATAGCACATCATTTTGCTGCTCCTTGTGGCTTTTTGGTGGCTAGAGAGGATGGCTAGAGCACTGCTGTCCTGTGTGGCCTCGAAGGGTACGTTAGGGAGACACTAGCCTCGCGATCATGTTGATGTCCCTCACAGTAGGGAAGTTCAGCAAAATCATGCTTTATTTTCTTTTTGTTGCAGTCCCTGATGACCTGCTGCTGGGGTAAGTATCTCTTGCTTCAGTTCTTGTCCCAGGTGTCCTGCTAAAGGGCAGTTGATAATCTGCTCCCGTCATAGTACTGCTATTTTTGTCCTGTGTTTGACCAGTACGTGTTTCTCATGCAGAGTTGCTACGTGTTTTTGCTGGTAGTTGAAATGAAGGTCCAAAGAGATGATCTCAAGGGTTTTTCCAGAAATTCATGAAATTATCTGCATATTGCTGAATCTCCTGTGATGACTTGCTCTTATTTGGGTGGATTAAACATGCAGAAACCCTGAATGTTTAGCCTGAGCTCCTGAGTCTACCCTCAGATCTGGAATGAGTTTTCTGTGAGAGTGGACTGTGTTTCAGAGTGATTCATGCCACTGGAGTGCTGCATCTCCACTGTGTTTGTATCATTCGGAGTGCAGCAGCATCCTGAGGTCCCTTCTGTTTGAGTCATGGGCACGTGTGATAGAAAGGGAGAAGTGAACGTATCCTCTCTCTGCACAAGGGAATTTTAACTTGAAGATTGCCCTGAGAGTTTTCTTGTATTTAGCAGAAGTCTGAGGTCAGCTTCATCACCCTTGTGTTGACTGAAGCTTGTGAATATTTCAGTCATTCCCAAGCAGTCTCCTAAGAGATTGAGGTTTCACAACTTCTGCAGCCCTCACTAATTGATGTTGAAGGTAGGGAAAAGGCACAATCACAGTGAGAAAGGCTTTTCAGATTCCTCTTTAAATTTATGTTCCTGCCTGCCTGTCATTTAGCCAGGAGAGGAGATCACCAGGAACCCTTCAGGCCTCAATACCTTTGGATCTAAAGTTATCTAACATAACATTTGTGAAAGGTATGCATGCGGGCTCTCTCTTCTGGGACCACAATGGCCTTTGAAAGGTGGGATTATATTTGACAAGTCTTGTAACTTTTTGTTTCCTTCCTGTCAGAAAAGAAAAGAGGAGGAAAGAAATTCTCTTGTTAAGTTTAATAACGGTTGGGTGGTAACTCTTGGCAGTCAGATTTCCATCAATTCCTTGTGACCAGTGGCTCAGAAGTATTCTGATTTAATTTCTGAGCCTCTTCCAAATCTCTGAAGTACTTGAATTTTTTTAGCCATTGCCCTTACTTATTTCCTGATTGAATTATATACATGGAAAAAGAATTCCCCAAATTTGAAAGAGTTACTGAAACTCATTAAACTCAGCCCCCTTATAGTCCCAAACCTAATCATTAAGGAATGTCTTACGTTGAGTGTTCCCCCACCCACCTCCTCTCAGTCCTCAGATGAAGCCAGTCCTTATTGCCTTGAGTTTGTGCAACTGAAGTTTTGGTCTTCCTGGAATAAGTCTGTCTGCTTGGCTTGTTATCAATGAGATTGACTCAGACGCGTAGGTCAGCCATGCTGCTGAGGCGCCAGGGCTCTGCCTTGGCTCTTTGTGTCTTCCCTGGAGTTGGAAATGTTCCTCTGCTTTCTCCTGTCCTCCTGCTCGTGTTTTGGGCTATCTTTTCACCACTGCTGATTTTCTTGTTGTTTACCCTTGTAATTAATCTGGACTACACAGATTTTTCTCAGCGGATAAAAGGTCTGTAAAGTTAACTGAATTGCCCCTGAGCTCTTTGGAACACATTCAGAGGAGCTGGATACACATGTCTAGAATAACCTTTAAGCCTGTGAGCTGTCTGGACAATAGGCTAAAGGTACAGATGTTCATATTTGACATACAGCTTATCATATACCCTTGCACAGCATCAGCGAGAGCTAAAATCCTCCTTGCAGGGCTGTGCAGACAATGAGTATGTAGATGGAAATTACTGTGCCTTCAGGACTCACAGCTCTTTATTCTTCCACTTCCTGGTGTGGAATTTTACAGAACTGACCACAGCAGCGCCCGGACACCAGCGTGTGCCTCCAAGGTGCTGCCTCACAGCACCGAGGCCGAGGAGAGAGTTGTGTAAAGGCAATGTTTTCCAGGCAGCAAATGTGTACCTGAGCAAACCTGGTTAACCTTGTCTTTACCCCATGCCAGGCACACTCTGGTCCATAAATGCTGTGCAGTAGTGCATCCCTGCACGGTGGTGTATCCTGCTTGGAAGGAAAGGAAAGGGAAGGGGTTTTTAGGGAGGGTGGAGTGACATAAGGCACATGCATGTTTATCTGGAATAAATTTGCTGTCTCTGAGCCCTGCTGGTAGCTGGATTGCAGATGTAAAACTACTGCTATCCAGTGGCTCCATGTGCAGTGGAGTGTCTGTATTTCCTTGATGGTCTTTAGCTGCCTATTGATGCAGTTTGGTGGGCAGAGAAAGAATAATTCATACTTCAGTTGTGACCGTGATAGAGGAGATGCGATCACTACAAAATGATTCATTCGTTCTCCAGGGTTTAAACCAATTTCCCTGGGATGAGGAGGGAGCCCTACTGCTGCATTTCCTATTGCTCAAGGGGCTCTGCATCATCCCTGCTCTCTCCTTGCTCCGAGGCACAATGCGTGGGCCATGACTGGAGGTGGGACTCAAGACCAACTGATCAATAATCTGATCCAGGGTAATTCATCCAAGGCAGCCTATATGTACAATTAAGGTGTCCCAGAGCACGAGCCCCTTTTCCCCTTAGCATTAGCAGGTCTGCCTCCATGTGCTCTTGTTTACCTGGTGCTGCCCCCACTAAAATCCCTGTTTATGCTCGTTGTGCTCATGTGACAGTTTCACAGTTTACTGCAACAAGGATAATTGGGCTGCATGCGTGAGGCTGCCTGTAACCTCTGTTGGATCCCCAGCACTGTGCATCCTCCAGGATTTCCTTCCTGCACCTTCTCTTTCCCAGCATGTCTTGCTTTTGCTGCCAGAGGTGCAGTTTCCCCTGAAGAAGACCTAGTGTATTTAGGGTGCTGGGCAGAAGCAAAGTTTCCAGTTTTAGCATCTAGATTCACTGTTTGATAACTTGGTTAAGCGCCAGTGCTCTGTCTACATAGAGTTTGTATCGGAAGAACTATGGGAATACTAACAAAAAGGCTGATCGGATCACTGTGAGGACAACTTCTGTCTCTTGCTTCACCTACGCTCCTTTTACAATAATCAGTGGTCTGTAAAGTGACTGTCAAGCCAGAAACGCTGCTCAAAGAGAACTCCTCACCTGCATGGCTAACACTGTGTCGCAGTCATAGAGACTGACTAAAAAAATCTCACTTCTGTGTCTCTGATGCACTTTGTCTCATTTTAGTTCAGGACAGGAACCACTTCATGTCCTGTTTGTGCAGCAGGCAGCCAGAATAGTGTTTGGGTCGTAGTGCTGAAGAAGAAACACATAAGCTGTAATGTCCTGTGTAACAAAAATCTTTAAAATGCCTTGTAATTAAATCTGAGTGGGATTTTGCAAAGAAATGTGGGGCTCTTTGGGAGCAGCTTGGAAATTTGGAAGTCTCTTAAGAATATAAAAAACCAGCTCTGAATAGCTGGCAGAGTAGAGGCTGTCCTTAAGGACTGAGTCTTGGGATTTTCTCAGATGGACAGGGCAGGGATTGGTGGTCACTTGGTGAAAGCCAGCAAAGCTGAGAATGACAAACGCAGTTCATTGCTTGGCAGGGTAATTAATGGAGCTGTAACTGGTGGTGTTTTGAGAGGCAATGGGAACCTTTGGCTACAGGCCTTCTGGACTCCAGAGGGCTAAATCCTGTGGATTAAGGCTAAGCAAGGTGGTCTCCTTTTGTGGCGTCGCCTAACTAAAGACACGTTCTCTTTCAGGCTGAAGTTCATATTTGGCCCATCTGCTGTCCCAGCTTTGGATTTGGTGGACCAGCGTTCTGTCACGCGAGTCATGTCCCCCAGCGGAAGGACTGCATACCAGGTACACACTCCTCTTCAGTCTTACTTTCTGACGGTTTCCAGTTGACATGTAAGCCAATATTTTCCTAACTTGCAGAACATGGAAAGGCACTTGGATAAACATGAGACAATATCGGTGTTTTACAAACTCCTCAGGCGATACTGGAGAGCAGTAGCCATGGCCTAGAATTAGAACAGCATGGTACACCACCGTTTTCTTTGTGGCTCCCAGCCAGTCAGAGACAATTTCTTACGTGTTTGTGGGTATCACAGTCAGAAGGAAATTTTCCAGGGATTGCTAATTTTGCTTTATTACTTTCATCCTCTCCAACAAAGGCAGTTCTTCCTCTTGACAAACTGTACGCAACGGAGTGTTATCTGCCATCACTGCATTTCTTTCCCTCTTGCACTCCAGATCCTCAGTGTCCTGAACACTCTTGACCTCTACTTGGCAATAGGATCCTTGCTGCCTGGGAGGAAGCAACACAGGCCAAATCCGTGGGTTTCATTCTAGTTCACTGTAGCCAAGTCTGTGAATCACAGAAATATCTTAATAAAATGGCATTTTAGGGAGAAGAGCTCACCTTAGCCCTAAATATCAAACTCTTCTTACAGCATGGGATTGGAGACGGAGCCAAGGCTCATTAGGTGAAGAGAGGAGCCATTGGCACATCTTTCAGACTGTTCTGTGGTACGCACAGTTCCTTGCTCTACTGTGCCATAGCACTGGTAGCATCTCTGTTGGGCACAGTCTGTCCGTTCTGTGAGTCGTTGGCCAGCTGCATCCAGCCCATGGGGTCACAGATTCAGAGAGACACCATGTGCTGTGCCCTGGGTAAGGCAGTAGGACCCTTTGCCCATAAGCTTTTGGTGAAGAAGCACCCAATTCCTTCTATTTAGCACTACTAACCCCCCTCAAATAGCACAGCCCCCTCCATTGCTGAACCTGGTGCCGTGCTTTTTCACATACCAGAGAAGGGGAAATCTCTTTGCTCACTGTTGTAGCAGCCAAATATCCTCCCTGCAAAGGGCCTTCTCTTCTTCACTGGAGGTGCTGAGATGCTTTGGGGTCATCTAGGGTAAGAGAAGAGCTGTGAAGCCAGGCCTGGGTAATGACACAAACCCACGTGTTGAGAACTTGCCTTGCTTGATTTGCACATGGAGTCTTTATCGCTTCTGGGGCCTTGGAAGGGACATTGGCCCCTCCAGAGACGCATGATTCATAAACACACAGGGCTCAAGAACACAGCCTTTGATTTTAGTTGAGGGCTTGCCTGTGGCTATTTGGTAAAGCGTAAGAAGCGCTGTTTCCAGGACCCATAGACAGCAGCTCTCTCACTAATTGAATGCTTAAAGGCTTTTGCTTTTTTACTGTTGCTTGGCTGAATATGCCACTGGGCAGCGAATGGTCACGTTCTCCTTGCAGAGCTTTGCTGGGCCATGCAGGCTAAGGCAGAGCTTTGCAGGCTAGGATGCACAGTCTTCACTTAGTACCCTTTTGTGTGAAGGATGATGAGGATGAGGAGGAGCCCCTGGACAGATAGGTCAGGGCTGGTCACCAGGAGTTAACTTAGGACAAGCCCAGCCTTCAGCACCCTTTGTAGCTGATGAGTGTGACATGAGTGGTCCCCCTGCATCACCCAGGCCCTATGTGTCCTCCCAGCTGACAGGCAGCCTGCAGGACGCAGTCCCTGCCTGCAAGTGCCTGTGTGCTTGAGCAGCATTCCTCTTTAGTGGAGCTTGATTGCTGATTAACGCCATGCTGATGAGTTCATTAACAGCGGAATCCAAAGAGATATTTTCTCTGGGGGTGTGAGGCTGGTCCCATTGCAAAATTCTTCCTCAGCACAGCTGTCTGAGATGCAGAAACAAAGAGCAGAGCCTCCCCTGAGGCCACTGGCTGGAGCAGTGACAGGAGCACAAGCTGGGGCCATAGAAACCGAAACACTGAGTGGGATACTGCACTTAAGAGTAGCTGGGTGGCGTCACTGGCTCTTCATTCATGTGTTTGTGGTGTAGACACATATCCCAGCTATGTGCACTTCTCTCTCAGCAGAGAAGCATGCCCAGTGCCGTGGGGAGAGGGGGGCATCCATGGCTACCTGGACACATAGAGTCATCCCTTTCACTTATTCCCCAGAAAGTCAGCTCTGCTGTTTGTGCCCAGATGTGGTTGAGCTGGAATGTGAGGTGGTGCTTTCACGTGCAGCTGGATCTGGAGAACTGTTCTTGTTGAGGCCATGCGGCTGGTCCTATTGTGAAACTCCTTTGGGTCATCATAGCCAAATCTGGGATGTTGATACTTCACAGGCTAAAATGCTGTTTGCCTTCCATATCACCCAGCACATCTTAGGTACTTCTTCAGGGGAAAACGGCTTTGCTCAGACAGGCCCTAGGACTGCAGCCTGTGGTGTAGGCAGCTCTTGCCCTCAGGAACTGAGATGGGAGAAGAAAGAGCCCTCAGTCCAGTGAAAGCTCTGATTTGTCATTTAGTGCCTGGGCATTAATGCCCTTGCTACTTAACAGAGGAGTAACACCGATGGGGTATTCAAGGGCTGATGTTACCTCAGAGTTGTTACTCATCCCAGAAGAGCTTGTATAATACCTGCTTATGCTGCAGACTAAAGCCAACCCTTGTAACTCCAGGTCAGGGATAAGTAAGTCTTACCTGCTGCAGAGATGGTGGATGCTGGCTGATGATGGAGCTGTGCTGGATTCAGCAGAAGTGTAAAGTGATGATCAGGCAGCCGTTGGGGCACCAACTCAGCTGCGCCTGAGCTGCAGAAAAGCTGTGAGCTGTGGGAGTGAAGCCAGTTAGCAGGGGGAGAGGTAGTGCTTTAGCCCTCCTGCCAACCGTCACTTGCGTTGCTCACATCCTGCGCTTTTATTGGGTACTTCTTTTTAATGTCTTTTTTAATTAATTTCCTAGAACTGTATGGCAGCCTGCCCTGCCGTGAAGGATTTGAGTAGCAGATCCTGGCACAGACTGTGGTGCTGCCTAGCTGTATGCTGGTGGCAGCGGTAGCTGCCATGGTGCCAGAGCTGGCCCTCCTGCGTCCCCACAAACTGGCAGGGACACCACCACCAAGGTGATTTTTCCTCGCTATGCAGCCAGCAAGTGCCTGGAGATGAGGGCAGCGGAAGGAAATCTCACAGCATCTCAGGGCCAAGAGAGCACCCCAGTGCCTGGCTTGGCTGCAGCTGGCCAGAAACAGAGGCACCTTTTTCTCTTGGTCTTAGGATTTTAGATTCTGCCTTATTAGGCAGAAGCTGCATTCTTGCCATCTAGGTCAGGACGGGGGAAACACTAAACTCAGCCCAAATCTGGCAGTGTCTGTGTCTTCCCCCCCTCCTCAAAGGAAAACACTTTGAAGGAAAGGCACCATCGGAATACTTTATCTTGGAAAAAAACAATCAAAGGGGCTAGAGAAAAACAAACTTATCAGAAGTGAAACAAACTCAGCCTGGAGTATAAGGAGGGCCCAGGGTAAAGGCTAGACTGAGAAAAGAATGGTTTACCCTGAAATGGGAATGTAAGTCTTGTGTCCTGAATCTGCTAGGACTAAGGGGAATTATGAGGCATAGGTGCTTCTGTGGGAGAGCTTAAACTTGTGGACGTTACCTGTTGGGCAAGGGGTGCAGAGAGAGCTCCAGGGGACAGGGGCAGGCTCCTCTTGCAAGTGCAGCTCTGGACCAGGAGTGATGATGTTCCTCTGGAGGGACTTAGGAGTGCCAGAGGCTCCACTGTCTTTTCACTTTTTTTGTGTTTATCTTTGGATTTAGGTGTATCTGTGCCACAAACCCAACCACAATCTAAAGCCTGGTATGGGAGATGAGTGTGGTGTGCCATCAGAGCCCAGGGGCATGTGTGCGGAGGAGGGCACTGCTGGTGATTACACCCATGTAAATCTCCACCGGTCTCTGGAATATCGGGGAAGAATTAGTGCCAGCTGTCGAGGCCGCAGAGCTGACACAAAGCACTTGCTCTCGCTGTGGCAGATACAAGACACATCACGGCAAATACTCTGTGGTAATTGTGTTTTGGCCATGGGGTGCACTCAGTTTAGCGTTAGTGAAGTCCATGCTATTGAGCGCGAGTCTGCGAGTATGTTCTGCTCCTGCAGACCCTTCCCTTGCAATAGGAGAAGGCAGAGCAGTTGGCTCTTAAAGTAGCTTTCTAAAAGCTATTTTCCAGTCTTGAAGAAAACAAAAGAGAAATAATCTGTAGGTGGGCTTTGCTATACCACGCAGTCAGCTCCAGCAGCTCACGGATTGCCTGTCAGCTTCTCCATGCTGGAAATGAACGCTCCCCTCACCTGGTTGCCTGCATCCCGTGGCCATGGGGCAGAGGGAATATGCCTCAGTACCAGCCTTGCAGAAGAACGGCACGTGGGAAAGGGAGGCAGTGCTGTTCCCAAACCAGAGATGGAGCAGGGAGGCTTCTTCTCTGGAGACTTCAACTTTGTTTATTCAGACAAAACTGGATTCCAATAGCTGCAGCTGGTTTTGGGAGCAGAACAGCAAGAGACCTTGCGGCCTTCCGACACTGGAGCTAGTTAGAAAAGGCCTTGCGGCAAGGGCTCGCTGCTGCTCTCCGTCCATCCCCAGGCCCATGGTGGCTCTGGATTCACACATGGGCTTTCTGTGACAAGAGGGTCTTCATCATCTTCAGCTATTCTGTGTCTGCCAGTACTGGGGGACTTGCCGGAGGGGCTGGCAGCTGGCTGTGCTGCCGGCTTTGGGAGGTCAGGGGAGGGAGCTCTGTGCTCAGTGCCCCTGGCCTGTTCCTCATCTCTTAGCAGCAGACAAGGCACTGGAGCCGAGGTTTACGGACAGGAGCCCTTCCTTGCCTGTGGGGAGAGAAGCGTGTAGAGACTGTGAGAAAGCTGAGGAACTTCAGGCTTAGATGGGTCACTGCAGTGTTTGGGGACACTTTTGTATTGTGACACCTGCTTGCCAGTTGCGTGCTGTGTGTCATTGCGGAGAGGGTGTCAGTCCAGATACAGGCTAAGAGTTGGAGAAATTAAAAGTGAATGGTGCCTCTGACTCCCACCCCCTCCAGCTGCCTTCCTTTCAGGTCCTTGGGAGCTCAGGCAAACTCTACACCTGCTACAGTTCCTGCCACTTCTGCACGTGTCCTGCTTTTGGGTTTACTGTATTGCAGAAGAGCGAGAGCCTGCTGGTGAGTTGTCTGCCTTAACTTGGGGCCGGGATAGGGAGCGGAGGAGCAGGCTGTGCTCTGCTCCTTGAACCTGAGCAGCCTGGAGTTTCCAAGGGAGCAAACACATGAGTGTTAAGTTGGCCACGCAGGCTGGGCCTGACCCACTGCATAATCTGGCCTCTGGGAGTCCTGGTATTTGGGTGGAGCTCAGCCTTACAAGGGCTAGGGAGGGCTTTTGTTCTTAATTACACATTACTGTTGTGACTTATGAATAATCCCTGGTCTTTTGGAACAAGGGCTACTGCCACTAATGGGACTGCCACATGGAGTCTGGCTGATGAAGCGGCACAGTTCACCTGGTGCCAGCGAGGAAGGGCTCAGGGCAACCAGTTGGTCTGCAATTGCGGGGAGGGCATCAGGAGCCGGTAACACTTGGCTGTGTGTGTCAGGTCCCTGTATTACATTATCCCGATGGCAGAACTGACCTGGGGCAGCTGGAGCACCAGCCTATGCCAGGGCTTGGCATGCCAAGAGGGAACCGTGTTCCTGGGAGGGGTGAGCGCTTCATTAGACCCATTCTGGCCAGGATGGATTTTTGTGGCTTCCAGATAGAGCATGACATTCCTGTGTTGCTCCTGCTGTTAACTTGGCTGTGCTATTATTTGCAGTGCAAACATATACTTGCTGTCTACCTCAGTCAGGCCATGGGAGCCTGCCAGGAACTGACTGTCTCTGAGGAGCAGCTCACAAGCATCTTACTGGCTGAGGAAGAGGATGAAGGATGAAGGATTTGGATCACATGTGGATGTGCTTTCTGTGTACCCTCCCAGCTGTGTAGCTGGCATTTTTCATATCTACAAGGCTGGCAAATGTTCTTCGTGGCTGGTAGGTTTCTACCTGTGCTGCAGCCAAGCGTGACATTAATTAGCAGTCTTGCACCGATAGATTAATTAATAAATGATAAGAAGCCTGTGTTGACTTCTGTTTAATTTATTTAGGCTATTCTTGGGATTTCTGAAGATGCTGGAACTAATTTGTAATGTGTGCTTGTGATGTGGGGATACAAACAATCCAGCAGGTCTCTTAGTGACCCGTTAAACCTTGTTAACTCTGCTCGTGCTTTGACTAACCCCACCGCCCTCCAGTGCCTGGGTGGCTTTGTGGAGTTGGCCCCTGGCAGAGTGACGCTGCAGTGGCTCTTTGCAGCTGGCTGCCCAGAGCAATTTCTGATTCATCACTGGCAAAGCTGTGCCAGGGACTGGGGCAGGGACCCCTCAGCACTTCGAGACTGATGACAGGTGTGTGTTTCCGCTGTGCTGAACTGTAATACAGGATCTTTGGAAGCATCACCCTGATTGCTGTGCTTTTTAAATCGACCCATTTCAGACAAGCTGACCACCTCGCGCTGGCTTGCTGTCCACATCAGACAGTGGGGAAAGGAGACTGGGGCTCCCCCGTTGCGCACAGCAGCCAGGGACTGGGAACCAGCTCCTTCCTTCCAGCTGTGTGCCTCCCTGCCCATGCCCTGAGATTGGGCTCCCGCTCGTGTACAGCGGGGCCTCGTGTGATACACCGTGTGAATACACCACTGCAAGAAATAACGGGGCACAGGCTGAGCCAGGTTGTGTAGGTGGTAAATTAAGCATTCTGTATGTAAATAACAGTTACTGCAAATACAAAATCTGAGCAACATGAGGAAAACACATCCGTCCTATGTACATCAGAGCAGTAATGAGTGATAGCTGAATAGCTACAGCTGCACTCGCCACAGAAAGTTTCTCTGCCATTTTGACTTCACATTTTTATGGAAACCCTCAGAGATTTTATTTTTTTTTGAGGGGGGCAAGGGAGGTGTCCTATTTTTATTTTGCCTTGAAATGCCTTTGGCTCAGATCCATAAAGGCACTTAATGTGCCTAAACCCATGATGACCCGGGCCATAGTTAGTAATGGCTTACAACCCGATGGCGTGGTCATGCTAAGGATACACCACATCTGCCTGCAGGAATTCTGGCTCATACGAGGCATAGGAAAGGTAGCGGCCGTGGATGCCGAGCTGCAGTGCAAGCTGTCACATACGAGCAAGTGTTCTGGGACCAGCCCTCCCTCTCCTGCAGCACTGTGTGTTTCAGTCTGTTTGTGCTGTCCGGAGCTTGGTTCATTTTCTGCCAGCAGGAGAGGAGAGATGACATTCTTTGTTGTAAGGATAAATGTGGCTTGCAACCACTTTGCAACACTGCCAGACCTGCAGGTGAAACCCTGCTTGTTTCCAGCCATGATTAACAGAAGGAACACAGCCAAAAGGGGAGGAATGAAAGGAGGAGAGAGGCAAATCCTCCTCCCAAATGGCAGGAGGTGGCTCCATGTGTGAGCTGGACTATGGCCGAGGCAGATGCAGCAAAGCTGAATGGGGCTGTTAAAGGAGAAACACTTGGGACAGTGACTTCAACTATTCGGATTCTTCTGGGAAGTGCCAGTATCTGAGATACTGAGCTGTAGCTAAATTTGGACGTTGCATAAACACATACAAACCCATTCAGAGCTTACTGGTGATTCACCCGGGTTTGGGGCTGGCTCTTGGGCTGAGCTGCTACACACACGGTAGCAAAATCCATCACACCTAGTGAACCGGTCTCTGTCTGCGTGGTGGGCCCTAAGTCCTACCTGCAGCTGCTGCCTGCAGGTCATGCCGGCTGGCACAGCAGATGTTGCAGGAACAGGATTTCTTCAGATCAGCTTCTCAGCTGATTTTTTATACTGTATTTATTATTATATACGCCAGAGAAAGGAAACTCTTGGGGTCTTATATTAACACCCCCTCCCCTTTTAGTGCAATGCAGTTAAAAAAACAGAAAGCTGATTTCTATGTGATTCAAGTACAATTTATCAGGGACAAACTGCTCTAGCCATCACAGTCTGTCCATGGACCTGTTCTTCAGGAACTGGCTGTGTTTAACCTTCCTTCCCTACCACCTGGCTCTAAAAGGCCCGCTCCCTAGCTCTGTCTCCCTGCACGAGTTAGTTACCACTGAAAACCGTATTTAATACACATCCTTGCACTCCAGCTTCTCACATGGTGATGCTGCTGGCATCGAGGGCTTCGGAGAGAGATGGTACCACTTTACCACGTAGGGACCTTCAGGCAAGACTCCCGTTTGTAGGAGGGCCACGAGGTGATGGCAGGTCCGAGCTAGTCAAGAACAGCTGGGTCTCTGTACTGCAGTCGGCTTTCGGGCACGGAGCAGGGAGGCTGTTTGGGTGGTGTCTTTCTGACTCCCCTCCCTATTCCTCTCCGTTGTGGAGTGAACCCGCCCTGCATCCTAAAGGACATGCCAGAAACACTGCTTCATTTACAGCAGCGCACGTGCCGTCATGCGGTCTGGAGAAGTAGAGCTCAGACGTCAGAAATGAATGCCCTGTTCTTTCTACCTTTGTCTCATTTTGCATATCACAGTTAGTTAGGTATTAAGTCAGGTGCGGTAATTACTGAGCTGTGGTTGCAGAGAGTTGTTAACTTGCAGTACAAATCAAGACTGCTCCGCTGTTGGGTGGGCTTTGTCCTCACGAAGGGCCGGGACACCTGGCTAACCGCGGGGGCCAGGCTAGGCAATCTGCCCGCTGAGCTTCTTCCCCAAACACCGTGGCCAAAATCAGGCCACAAGTCAAGGCACTCTAGCTTCTCAAGCAAATTAGCTCCCTTCCAGTCTCTCTTGCTACTGATGCAGGTCAGGATTGAAAAAAAAATAATAATATAAGATAAAAATCACTATGAGAAAAAAAAGCACTCACAGTTTCTGGGGGGTTACTGGGCTGCAGAGGAACCTCAGCAAGACCAAGTTTCAGGACTCAGGCGGGCTGCGGCGCCCAGCTGTCAACCATCACAGCTACAACTTGCACTTCTGGAAGCACTGCAAGGCTGTCAAGTTTTGACTTGGGGGCAAAAACCTAATTGTAGAGATGATGTCACCGAGGCAGTGCTTGCACTAACCTCCGTGGCTCTGGCTCAGACTAGCTGAGACCATTAGGGCACATTTGCATTTTGATAGCTGGAAACAGATTTGAAAGCAAACCTGACGCATTGGTCTGCACGATCCTGTAAACCAAAGTGATGTAAAGGCAATAAAACCACTGTTCTAAAACGTCAGTCAACTCTTTTCTAAATTTTTTCTCTTTCAGTAAGTAGGGCTTCCATGCTGGGGCCAAAAATAGCTGGCCAGTTCTGATCCTGTTTTCCCATCACCACAGTCACGCCCCTCGGAGCCTGGAACGCGGATTCAGTTTCACACCAGCGACTGGGCTAAGTAAGACTTTTTCCCATCAGAGAATACTAGCTGCATCAAACAATTGATGGAATAATTTGGGTATTACCAAAGTGCTGTCAAGTATGGACTTAAAGAACAACTTAAAAACAGACACAAAATTATTACTCCTAAAAGTTTAAAAAAAAATAATTAAAATAAAGATCCTAGGACTCGACATGAGCAGCACAATTGGGGAAACACCCTCCCACAGGTGGGTCTTCCACAGTCAATGTCTGACCTGGAGAGGAGACACAATACGACCACCAGCACTCACGCAGCCTGGGTTTACAGTCGAGGGTGAGCTGCACTCAGTCTCCCTGGTCAGGTTATTCCTCTATGAGGCACTACATTAATTACAAAAATTAAAAAAAAAATAATAAAAATACAGCTGCATAACTGCATAGTGGTCATCTCAGCACTCCTCTGGGAGTTCGCTGTCACTGTTCACGTAGGCACAGGGAAGGGTAGTGTCAGGGACAGACCGCAAAATCCCAGGAGCAGGACGCGCGAGGTCATATGGTCACAGAGGCTACCGGCGAGTTAATGTTGGTGACGGTCAGGTGCTGGTGGTTGTCAGTGGTGCACTTGGGGAAGTCGTCCGTCTTACAGAGGAGCTTGGAAATGATCTTGCGGAAGGTGTAGCGAAAGTCCCTGATCCTGTAGGCATAGATGATGGGATTGATGACAGAGTTGGCATGGGAGAGGATGATGGCCATGTACATCACCCACTCAGGCTTGGATTTAGAGAACTCCTCGTGGAAGTGCGTGATGCAGTTCAAGATATGCAGGGGCAGCCAACAGAAGGCAAAAAGTCCTACAATGATGGCCAGAGACTTGGCTGCGTGGACCTCCTTCTGCAGTGTGGTCCTGGAGTTGCCCATCAGTTCAATCTGATGCAACTGTTTGCAGGCGACCATGAATATCTTAATGTAGATTCCCAGCATGATAACAAGTGGAAGCAGCACGCAGCCAAAGAAGTTGAAGTACACCATGTAGCTCATCGTTACCACGTTCTCAAAGAGGCATGAGATGAAGCAGACATGGTGCTCTGTCCCGGTGTCAGCTCCTGTCTCGTTGGTGGCGTTGGGACAACCGCTCATGGCTTTGTTCCAGCCCATAAGCGGAGTCAGTCCGATTCCAAAGGACAGGAGCCACAGCACAGCGATGAGTCCTCTTGCCCGCTTGCCGGTCACCAGACTATTATACCTAAAGCATCAAGAACAAAACCAAGACAGAGGCATTATATAAATGAGCGCTCGTGACTTCCCTGCAGTTAAAGCCATCGGCATTTTGGCTAATGCCACAAAAGCCCCACCCACGCCCCTGCGAGAACCTCAGGGGTAAAAAATCTCACCTGTGCTCCACACCTCCACCGAGTGATTTGGGGAGGTGATTCACTTACTATTCCTGAGAGGTGCCAAGCACCGCCCCTGCCCGCAAACATCTTTCAACAGGAGGTAAGGACTTGGAGTCTTAAAAAAAGGCTTTATCGTTGCGTAAGCCTAAACCACCAGCTACAAGGAGAGCAAGCACAGGGGGAAGGCTCCCTCTGTAACCACCAACTTACTCTCTTGCTCTAAGCATCCACTACTGGGCACGCTGGGGCATGCTACTGGGCTACAAGAACTTCTGAGCTGACCTGTTTCAGCTGAGACAACGCTGGCTCTCAGTTCTACACCATAATGGGTAGTTAAAGACTTCACCAGCATCACCACACACTCACAGCCTTTAGACCAGAGCCAGCTTGCTTTCACTTGGGCTGCTCTTAGGCCTGCAGCAATACTGGCTTTCACTAGAGACTGCAGCGGTCTCGTAATGTGACGTCCCTTCCCACGCTACCTCATACACTAAGGTGGGACGTACACATGTGTGTGGAAACCAGGGATCCTCCTAGTTTTCCAAACGGTGCAGTTCTTGGCTTACACATGCCAGACTGCAGCCCACGCAAGCTTGTTGTGGCTGGATAACAAACACCCCAAAAGACTTTTCCGAGCCAGCATCTGAAAGCTGCCAGTGACGAATTGCTTAGGCAAGTTCAGGTTTGCGTCTCCATTCTGTCTCTCACATCCAGGCGTGGAGCTGGGAGCCAGGGACACTGGGCTCTTCTCCCCGCATTTAACGTCCCTGCTTTGTGCATCCTCCATCAACCGTGCTGATGCAGGCAGCTTCGCCTCGCTCCCAGGGCTGGTGTCGGCCTCCGCTGCTCGTGTATGTGATGCGCCGATTCTGCAGGACACGCACCATCGAGGGGCCCTGAAGCCACACACGGACTCGGATCTGCAGCATCTGAAGCCGTCAGTGGCGTTAAACCCTACGGCCGTGCGTAGCTGCTGCTGTCCAGCCATGCCTGTGCTCTGCTGACCCCCCATAACTGCTTGTAAAGATCCAGATTTTTAAACAAATGCCCGCCGTTGGCACCTGCTGCTCTCACACGTGTTACAAAGAAGCTCTGCTGTGGCCCAGGGACAAGCTGATGCAGCGCTGAGGGATGCAGAGCCCCGCGCTGCCCCACACCTTTCCTAACCCCACCGACTGCTTGCCTTCGTGGCCAAGAAAACAAAGGTGCTGCTCCAGCCCCCGGATGCTCAGAGACACAAATGGAGCTGGAACCTAAAGCCGCAAAAATCAAGCTGGTTTGGGTTCAACCAGAAGAGATGCCACCATCAAAGCATCCATTGGATCGATCGCTCTTTGGAGATACGAAGAACCAGTGACTGCCAGAAAGGCAACAGGAGAAACCCATCACTGTCCTCGCCGCAGCCAGTTAGCGTCCGCTGGCTGACACCCATGGCCCCCCCTTCCCACTCCCTCCTCTCAGTGCTTGTTTACTCTGGCTTGGCTACCCTGCTCCTCCTTTCCTAAGAACGTTTGTTCTGATTTTCTTCCGGCCCGTGAGGCAGAGGAGGGTTTTATTCCCACAGAACCGCAGCTGTGCCTGTGAATCACACGGCGGGCGCCCCCGCGCGGGCCCCGTAAAAAAAAGAAAGCCACGAAGACGGGAGGGCGAAGTGGGGGGGCTGCCAGCACAAACCGGGAGCGGGGGGACCCTCGGCTCCTTTTGTGGGGCCACTGAGAGCCGGGTTCGCTTTGGGCACGGCCGGGGCTGGCCAGGAGGATGCGGGAGCAGCAGCCACATTTAGGCGCTGCTGAACTGTGAACGGGGTAGACGTCTAAAGAGCAGGTCCAGCCACTGCGGGGGTTTCTCCTGCATTTTTCTCTCATTATGGCTAAGTTTCGCTGCTTTGGAAGATGAGAAGTTATCAGATGGGGCATCAGTAAGGCCAAGCCCATTGCTTTCAAAATCCCATGTTAAGCTGTCAGGAGCCGGAGCTGGTCTGAGGTTGTGGGGCCTGAAAACATTAAGATTTGATTCGGAGCAAGTTCCCAGAAATCCAATCTCTCGGCAAAGTCTGAGTCTCGAGCTACAACGTTGGCCAAGCTTCGTCAGTGCTGTAGAAGCACTAAGAGCTGCTGCTGACCTCAGCTTTGCACCTGGGAAGAGAAAACCATGGCTCCTCGGCTCCTGCGATTCCCACTCGGTGAATCCCTTCAGCTGCTCCTCTGCTGCCTCAGCCATGTCACGTCCCCAAAACTACCGCAGTTAGACTGGAAAAGCGCGAAAGGGACTGTTGTTGAGAAACAGAAGCTGAAGGAGTCGAGAGTTTTGCGTGCCTGAATCCGGCTGCGCACAGGAACACAAGGAGAAGCGGCAGCTCAGCGTGCCCACCGCTCCAGGCTGGTGCCCCTTGCTGAAAACACACGACCCCAAACAAGGCTTCTGCCATCTGCTCTTCTCCTGACCTCCCCTGCAAAGATAAGGCTTGGCTTGAAGGTTTAACAAACCAGTTAAGAAGTCATTTAATTTTCCAGTGGCTGCAATGGGGGCATGTTTATTTTAGGGGTCCTTGCTCTTCCCCAGCGCACACGGCAGAGCTGCGGCCAGGGTCGTGTTTAAGCGGGGGCCCCTTCTGCAAGAAGGAGATGGCAAAATGTGCTGCCCTCCGGGTCTGGAGAGGGTTGCAGGCTTGTCAGCACGGGGAAGAGACGGTGTTCATCCAAGAGCAGATAGTTATTCACAGTGAACAACTGCACTCCTTAGGTTAGCTCTTTGTTTCCGCAGGGACACATTGCAAATTCCTCCCAACGTCTCTCCACTCAATGAACGGCAGGTAACGATGACGGTCGCTGCTGTGGCTACAGAGGAGGGTCTGCGCAAACATCTGGTCGCTGAGCTACCAGCCAGGAGAGGCCAAGCTGAAATTGGGAAGAGCTTGATGTTCTAAAATTGTTCACTAATTACCTTCTTATTACCTTAATACACTTATTTGATGGGACACTGCCTGTATTGCCTTTAAGTAAACAGAAGTGAAGGATGTGCTTAAAAATAAAGAAGTGCGTGACTGTCACCGGCTGAAGGTAGGAAGAGCCTTGCAGCCAGGTACGCCAGGCGACAGAGCCAGCCCTGTCGTGACCCCCCACCAGCGAAGGCGGCGGGGGCTGTGGGACAGCTGAGCTGGGACTCGGCTTTTTCCTAAGCTCTATAAAACGTGATCAGACGTGAGGAACCAACAGATTTTTCACAGCTCTGAATGCTCCAGCAAACCCCTCCTTCATTCTCTTTTAGGCTTAATATTATTAGGCAAAAAAACCGATTAAAGTAAATTTACTCACCTAAGTCTGCTCAATTAATGTATAACAAATATTGAATCTCCTCTATGTTTCTGCCCAGAGGCATCAAATGTTGCTTTAATGTAAATAACAGCTGAATATTTTTAAATGATTTATTGAGATTAAATAACCTGGCAATGCATTAGCTCCTTTTACACCGCCAGGCAAAGTCTTACCGGCACAATCATCACCAAGCAGCTCGTTATCTCCGCTCCCTCCCCGTGCCCCACAGCGGGCATGCTGCAGAGGCCCTGATGCCATCCCCACTGTGTCACCGTCATGGAGCGATTCAGGTTTCTATCCTTCTGACACATATAACTAGACGTTTGCCACCAGTGTCACCGTCACACAGCCCGGGTTGCAGTACGTCAAACACTTTAAGGGCAGTATGGCCGCTTTTACAACATGCTCTGTCCCACCGATGTGACTGTGTACGAGTGCCAGGCTGCTGGGTGTCTACCGGCCGTGCCATCACCAAAAGGGGACAGCCACAGAGGCTTCAGCCAGGGCACGACACAGCTCTGCCCAGCCACGGAGCGAGCAACCGCTCTGCCACTGAGGCCGGAGATGTCCCCTGAGCTGGCCCACGGACCGGACGGAGACGATGCCCTGCACCCAGCAGACATCGCTGTCGCCTCTGGCCCCTCCACTTTAGTGATGGCTCAGCAAGGGCCACAGCTTCTCTGGAAGAGCATCATGGCAACCACCAAAGTGACAGAGCTGTACGTTAGCGCAGGATGCAGAGGGCTCTCTGCATCCTCCAGGCACCGTGCCTCTCGTTGGTAGGGTGGGCAGAGGTTTGTCTGGTTTTTGTTTTTTCCCCCAACAGGTCTCATTGCATTTCTACTGCTATTACTGGAGCTGGATACCAGCCAAGACCCAGGCAGGCATTGCTAAGCACAGCTGGAGCAGAGCAGGACGCGCTGCCAAGGCTCAGTTCAGGATTTGGGGCAATTTGAGGTGGGCCAGAAGGCAGCAACAGCCTGGAGTCGGGAAGGGGACTATTATTCCCACATTATTTATCCAAAAAAGGGAGAATCTCCCCGCCATCCCTGAGCGGCCCAGAAGGACGAACAGGTCTAAACGTTGTGGTGCCACACACCCGCTCTCCTGGTGCTTGGTGGAGCCTGATGGTGGCCCTGACCACGATGCTGGCCTGCGCCCTGGCTGATAAATTACTGAGTAAATAAACCTGAGGTTAGCAAAGAGCAGAGCCAATAGCAAACAGTTTGTTTTACCAAACAGAAGGGTGATTTGCAAGCTGAGAAACTGCGTCAGCACTTGCCACCATGTGGTCATCAGTGCTGTGGTGCAGGGTCCGCCAGGCTGGGCAGCGTCCGACCACGCACTCCTTGTCCCGCCCAGGGGCAGGCAGGCGGGAGGTGACCCCTTGGACGGTCACCTGCAGGGTGACTCGACCCTCTTACATTTGTTGACCATGGCAGCTCTGTTCCCAAAGTCATTCCCCACTCACCCCGCTACTGGACCACTGTTGGAGACATGAAAATGAGCTCCATCATCTCTGCCATGGTCTGAAGACCTGCAACTGGGGTACCCGGCAAGTACGCTGTGGGTCCTGGCTCTTCAGGCGACTGGAATAGGATGTCCACCTGCCCAGGCGCTATTGCTGTCGCCCGTCGTCGCTGGGTGCCTGAGTAACATCCCTGAGGCTGGCTGAGATGCAGCTTCTAGCAACCAGAAGATGTTAGGAGAAATCCACCCCCTCGGTCAGGCTTCGTCTCCCCCCCAAGCCCCCCACGGCCTCGGTCAGGCTTCGTCTCGCCAGCAGCCCCCAAGGGGCTGCCGGGCTGAGCCTGTGAATGCTGCCCACGGACACCAGGCCTTTAAATGCTTCTCTTGTGTCTGTAACACAATGCTGAAGTTGCAGCATTAACTTTTCCAACAGGAACATTTTCTCTCATGACGGAGCCTCCCAGGCTTGCTTAGTCCAAGCATTTGAACAGGGATGTCTCTGCAACCTTAACTGGGAAGAGCCAGGAGGGTCCCGACCCTTATCCTGGCACCTTTGGAGTCTCTGGGAGGGTGTAGGGGGGCACTTTGAATCAGGCAAGGCGCACGTCGTGTGGTCAACCTCACTCTACACGGACCCCACACAAGGTGTGTCCGTCAGCAGACGCAGTTCGGCACCACCACCCCAGTCCCTGTGCCCCAGCCAGCGCGGAGGTTGCTGCGCTGCTCTGCTCGAGGAGCTGGGCCCGGTTCCGCCGCCAAACCGCAGGGCAGGATCAGCCCTCGGCGAGCAATTTCAGCGCTCAAACTCCAAAATCACAGA
>NW_009597443.1:22605-23190 GCF_000690535.1 Cariama cristata
CCGCTCTGCCCCGTGCCGGGGGTGCCGGATGCGGGGAGGTGAGCAGATGGAGACTTTGCAGAACTCAGACTGTGCAGGTGCTCCGATACAAACAAGCAGTGATAATTTATATGTTTCTATTTTAAGCATGAAGGAAATACACAGACACCTCCATTCACAAGGGGCGAGAGCAGTCTGGCTGCCAAGCATTGTATCCTCGTCATCTACTTGCAGCTGTACTTCACTTCCTGCTTTTTATCTTGCTTTTTTTTTTTTTTTTTTTTTTTTTTTTGAGCTCTAACAGCACGAAATGAGCACCATTGCCGCTGTTCTGTTTGCTCTGCGCACAGCCGTGGACAGGAGATCACACACCAGCTGAAATAGCCTGGCAGGACATTTTAAATGAATCATAAATTGCACTTTAGAGGCGGGGGGGTGGGGGGAGGTGATGAAAAAAAGGAAAAAAAGGAAAAGCTGTTCTTTTTAACCAGGAAGGAGTTGGCGGTGAGAGTGAGAAATCTGATTAGCAGTTACAGTACCAGCCGAGGAAGCAGGACATCTGCGCCTGTCCGTGTCCAGTTGTAGACAGATCGCTTCCTCCCGCAT
>NW_009597443.1:23209-23861 GCF_000690535.1 Cariama cristata
GGGGACGGCGGCTGCGTCCCCATCTCGCACTCCCGGCCTTCCGCTGGGCGCGTTGTTACGGCAAACGGGCCAGCACCCACCGCTCAGGGGAGCACACGGGGGTTATTTGGAGGGGCAGGAGGCATCGCTCAGGACCAACCATGGGAGCACCGCTCCCACTGCCTGGAGCTTTCATGGGCAACCTCAGCGGCTGCAGCCCCTCTGCCCCTGCGCGCCCACCCTCCAGGGGCTGGAGACAGCCCTTAGGATGCTGGCTCACCGCCATCCTTAACCTGCCAGGAAAAGCTGAATGGCAAGAAGCAAGCGCTTGCAGGGTGACGGCGACAGCCCTCCTTGGTACCCAGAGCACGCACCCACCGGGCAGCACCCCTACGGGCACCCTCGCCCACGGGGGAGCACCCCACGCTGGGGTGGAGCGGCCCCGCTGCTGCCCAACTTTGGTTAATGATGTGTAAATGAGAACGCCCGTCCCTCGCAACCCAGAGCCTGGCTGCAGGCTGCTGCTCAAGCCTTGTCTTTAAAACGGAGGTCGGTGTCGGGGTCCTGCTCTGAGCTTTGAGCCTGGATGCTCGGGGAACCCAGCCTTGCCTGGGCTCCCACCCTCCCGGGGGGAGGAGGCACAACCACCTCCTGGCCTCCGGGAGCTGCTTGT
>NW_009597443.1:23913-24693 GCF_000690535.1 Cariama cristata
GCAACACTTCATTTTTAGGTTTGGATGATCACTAAAAGGCATTTAAAGCTTGGAGGGCTTTAACTTTCTCCAAGGCTTGCCTTGGTTACGTTATATGGCATTTTCAGCCTTAGCCTGAAATCAAAGCTAGAGGATTTTGACCTACTAAGAGAAGAAGAGAAGCCCAGTGTGTGATCAGAGGCTGTCAGGGGCTGGGGCTGCTCCAGAGCTGCCGTACCGTGTGTTTGCTCGCTGGGAAGCAATTCCACCTGGGAGCAGAGTCACAGAGATGCGACGCAGAGACAGGCACGAAGAGCAGCACGGAGACCAGGCTGAAGCAGTCCTGGCTGAAGATGAGCCCTGGGGTGGACGGTGGCCATCTGCTGCTCCCAGACGAAGGCAGGGATGGGGGAAGTCTGCCAGCCAGAAGCAAACCTGTTTGCAGCCCCCCAGTTAACCGCTTCCCCAGTTACAAAGACTTCAACTTATTCTTCCCAGGACACAATAGACAGATCCCACCTGCACGTCACGCTCAGCCATGCTGATGCCTCTTGGGATGAGCCGGGCGTATGGAGGGGAGCGTTCCCTACCCCTGGGTACCCGTTTGTGCCGGCACGTCCCAGCCCACCCCACAGGGGCTACAACCACACCAGGTCCTGCAGCTTACGGGCTTGGTCTATCAGGTGCCTGCAGGTTTCCAACCCTCTCAGCACGATATCCATAGCCATGTGCTTATCCCTCCTGCCAACTCCTCCTTCCCCGGGGCGGAGGCAGAGCAGCTGGGAGCGTGAAGGCTGGCCT
>NW_009597443.1:24919-27089 GCF_000690535.1 Cariama cristata
TTGGGGTAATCTGGAGGATTAAGAAGGGAAACTGCAGCTGAGGCTGCGGCGAGGTAGGGAGCGGTGGGATGGGGCCGCAGAGCTGTGGACGTGTTGAACACCAAGAGCACCTGTGATGTGGATGTGTGAATATTATTTTCACACGCACGCTTTCACAGCAGCCCACAGCTAGGCAGGAATTTGCCTTCGCTACCCTGGTTTCTGTCCGTAGAAGCCGGCCCCTGCCAGCTCTTGCCCCCGACGGGGTGAGAAAAGGTGACTGGAAACTGAGCTAAGAGCCAGGGTACAAGCGGGGTGCAGGGCAGGCTGTGGGCTCCCTGCCCACGCTGGGCAACCCCAAGCTCCCGTGACGGTCGTGCCTGATGCTGGGCGCCTGCCGGGGGTGTGCAGAGCCCCGGGGGCACAGGAAGGAGATGAGCTCGGCGCTTCGCACGCAGCTCTCGCACCCCAACCACCGGTGACAGCGAAAAACGAGCGGCCACCTCGCTGCCCACGGCAGGAGTGTGCGACACCAACCCTTCGTGCTCCGTAGGGTGTTTCTGAGTCCCAGAGCACAAAAGCCCGCTTCTCCCTACCTGCGAGGAGCCTGCAGCCCACCCGAGCTCTTCCTCAGCACCACCCTCGCTCCAGGGCTCTGAAACCCGTAGTTCCTGGGGCTGAGAATTTTTGGCATTCCAAACCTCCCAGAGGGGTCAGACCTCAGATGTGCAGCACCCGAGTGGCTGAGTTAAAGGCAGAGGTGAGATATAGCAACTCTGATTCACAGCGAGCTGTTTGGGTGTCATCCTGTACATAGAGCAGCGGTGCGACCACCACCCCTCCCAGGCACGCCGCGCCCACAGATAACAGGTGAGGGTGGGGAGATGGCAGTTCTCTGCTGGATCACTCTTTCTGGAATGAAACGGGTGCGAAAGCCCTTCCCAAGGGCCCCAAACCACTGGCCTCTCCATCCACCAGCCCCAGCAAGTTGCTACTCATCTGCCTTCCCTGCAGCGCCCTGACCAACCTTCCCAAGGGCTGGTGTGGTCAGCACCGAGCCCAGCACCACTCACCCACCCGTGCCTTGTCCCAGCGTGCTCTGGCAGCTCAAGGAGCCCATCCTGTCCTCGCCTCCCTGCCCACGGACAGCCAGGTTCAAACCAGCTGGTAACACAGCATCCAGCCCCTGCGTGCCAGCTACACCATTGCAGCACGACAGGCAAATCTCACGGACGAGCCCAACAGGTTGAGAGCACAGAGGAGCAGGGATGCGGCCAACAGCCACCCCCACAGCACCGCGCTCCCGGGAACCTGGCACTGGGCTTTGGGTGGGAGGGAGGATGTGAACGCCGGGGTGTGGGGTGATGGGGGCTGATGCACAGAGCATCACGAAGGGGGTGCAGGCAAAGTCCCAGTCACGGTGGCTCCGGTCCACCTGCGTGGCCGCTCCCGCCAGGACCGCGCTCTGTCCCTTGTCCTCGGTGGGGCCAGCAGCTCTGGTTGCAGTGCTCAGTGACACCCCGGTGCCCACATGGCACCGAAGGGTGAGTGTAAGGGCACGGACACCCACCCACTGGTGTACTTACAGGTTATTTGTGGCTCATGCCCAGGCCTGAGGTCATCCATAGCATTAGGAGATAATCCGCTCTCCGGCACGTACGGATTCCCTGAGCCCGTCGTCGGACTCCGCAAAGCCACGAGAGCCGATGGGGAGGGGAGAGGACTGACACATCTGTAGGCACAGCTGGCGTCACTGACTCCTGGCATCTTGCGGATCAAACACAGTAATAGAAACCCCAACCCCTCCCGCGTAGTGACTGCCCGGTGCAGCCAAGGGCCAGGGCACAACGCCCCTGAAAGACTCAGTTTTGCGGTCTGTGCTCATTGCTATGACAAACAGCAAATTCATAAAAACACCAAGAACAAGCCTGTTAATTAACAAAGCAAAAACTTTTAGCTGCAAAATAAAACAGTTTGCCGTCAAAACATTTTGGTTTAATACTTTTTTTGCAGAGAAGTCAAAAGGTCTTCTGGAGCAAAATTCTGCCAGATTTCAAAAGCTGCTTTTTTTTCATCTAAAAATTAACCTGTATTTTTTATAGATTGAGCCGGCCAAAACTGAAAAAAGCCCCTGAACCCAAAGCTCTGGGTTCTGGCTCAGCCCAGCAATCGGTGCCCTCGGCCGACAGCC
>NW_009597443.1:27104-27471 GCF_000690535.1 Cariama cristata
TGCCCCCCCCTGCCCCCCCCCAGCTTCCGCGGGAGCTGCATCAGGGCCGAGGTCTCAGAGACAATTAATTCCCTTCCTGCCAGGATTTTTGGTTTTTTTTGGGAGGGAAGTGACCCCCCAAGGTGGGGGAAAAATATAAAAATCTGGGACGTACATTTTAAGGAAACGAGGTTGCTCACAACTTTAAAAGAGCTGTGATTTTTCCCCTCTGGTTTATTGCCATGAGGGCATACATAATTATTCCTGATTTTTTTAATGGTGCTTTTGTATCCAGAGTCGGCTGCATCCGAAGCCTGGAGCGAGCGGCAGCCATGCGAGACCCACGGCCAGGCGAGCGGGCACTGCTGGCCCCCGGCTGCGGCACAAA
>NW_009597443.1:27488-27885 GCF_000690535.1 Cariama cristata
AACTGACACAACCTCCCTTAAAGACGTGACAGCTCCGTTGCTCAAGCCAACACGTCAACCCTCCCGCCCGCAGCACTCGGCGCGTTTGCCAGGTTTGTTGCACACAAAGTTTTATTAATCGATGATCACCTCGGCCCGGCACAGCCGCCTGACGGATGGGGCAGGCAGAGCATCCACCGCTCCGGAGTAACGATGCCTCCCCGTGCTGCTCGGGTCTCAGCACCGGGCACCGTGAGTCTGAGCCGCGCACGAAGAGCAGAACGCGCCTGGGAGTTCAGACGAAGGGCAACGCAAGGATTTCCCTTCAGCAAGGAAATGAAGCAAGGGTAGAAGAAGGAAGAGGAGCTGCAATTCTGCACATCGCTGACGGCTCACAGAAAGAGGCAGGGGAAGACCA
>NW_009597443.1:27937-28759 GCF_000690535.1 Cariama cristata
CATAAATACCCACCACTTGGCTTTGCCGAGGAACAAACTGGGAGTTGAAAGGAATCCAGGAACAATTCTTGGCTGGGAAACACAGAGGGAACCCTGTTCTCTGCAGCAGCGGGGCACAGCGAGGGTGGGCAGCCGTAAAGCATCGGCCAACCCACCTCTAGAAAGGACGCTGCACGGCTAAAAGGGTCAGAGAAGAGCAACAACAATCCAAATGGAATTTGTTCCCGTGAGGACAGTAGAAAGGAGCGGGACTGTTGCCTTCATCATGTCAAAGATAAGAGGAGCAGCAGCTCCTGCGGGAGACCGGCAGCACCAGAAGCAGAACCACGCAACGGCATTAACAGACCGTGATCCAGGCACGGGTGCTCTGGCTGCAGCGAGGGCTCAGCAAGGGGTGGAAAGGGAGAGGGCATGGATACCCTCTTCCAGTTCAGGGCAAGGCTGCCTGGGCACATCAGTCCTGCACTTCTAGGGAGAAAATTGAAGACGGGAGAGAACTAAATCCAGGGAGGAAGAACAAGCACCAGATCAGCTCCAATTGCAAGGAGCTGGGGCTAATTTCCCCTCCGCGGGGCTCAGCCGGGGTGTTTGCCGGGCAGGCAGCAGCAGTGCAACATCCACTGGCCTGCAGAAGATCACCGGCAGACAAGGGCACACAGAGCGTGATGTGGTTCAGCATTTCACTCTCTGTTGGCTCTCTAAATACAGATACTCCTCTCCCTCCCTAATTCCCGACACGTTTGTTCCAGGCATCTATCCGTACCTACAATTATTAGCCACACCAAAGGATTTTGGTTAATGCAAATAGAAGGGATAGAGTTT
>NW_009597443.1:28790-33197 GCF_000690535.1 Cariama cristata
TCTACCTACAAATCTTCTTTGGCTCGCAGCTATGGGACTGTGGGGTGAAATCCAGCCCTGGAGAAAGCCAGAGAGCGCAAGCCTAGCACCGCTCTTGTGCCAAAGACGCTGCAGGATGGAGGCTGCTGCTGAAAGATGCTCAATCGCCTGGCTTTGATATTCTGCCTGGAGGAAGCGCTGGGGGGGAGCGAGCTTTTGGGGGGAGGTCAGGTTGGCAGAGAGAGCAGGGATAGTGCCGTGTACCTGGGGGGGCACAGGGATGGGCACACGCAGGCCCTGGTCGGAAGCGCTGGGGTCCAGGAGGGGTGCGGAAAGCAAGGCAGGGTTTGAGCGTGTCGGAAGCCAAGAAGCTGCGTCCTGGTCCACGACCAGGGGAGAAGGGACCCGGGGAAGGGCTCAGAGCTGCAGCTGCACAGTGGGCAGCATGGGTGGGGGCTTCTCCACAAACAGAAAATTTGTCAAAAATAAACAAACAAAATAAGAGTTTCAAGGGACAGAAAGAATGCATGGCTTCGGGTCAAATTCAGCAAATATTTTTAGCCAGAAGAGGGAGGGTTCTAAAATACCATTTTTAAATGTTATAAGATTTTTGTTCTGCGGTTGTCTAAATGAGAATTTGTTGATTCCTTTCCAGCAAAGATGCCTCCATTTCAAAAAGCAGCACAGCCACATTGGAAGGGTTAAGCGGCTCAAACTAAAATCTGCCAGGTTCGTCAGGATCACTTTGCTTCACTGAAACCTCCAAACATCGCTGTTTCAGTTTGACTGAAACAATTTTCTTCTTCCCCATGGGTTTTTTTTGGTTCAGCCACAGAATTGAAAAATCCATTATTTTGCCCAGAGAGGTTGTAGATGCCCCATCCCTGGAAACATGCAAGGTCAGGTTGGACGGGGCTCTCAGCAACCTGATCGAGTTGAAGATGTCCCTGCTGACTGCTGGGGGTGGGACTAGATGACCTTGAAAGGTCCCTTCCAACCCAAAACATTCGATGATTCTATGATTATCAGCCTGAAATGCTGAAATGCCAACTTCTGCCACGCAGCCCCGGCCTGCAGGCCTGCCCAGCCCCTCAGTGGCCTTAAATCGCCCTGAGAGGGTATTAAATAATATGGCACCATCAGTTCTCAACATCCCCGCAGAGTATCCACAGGGAACTGGTGATGCACTGGATGTGACAGGGACACTTGTCTGCTCTGCAACAACTGCGTTATTTATTGTAATAATTGCTAGCTAGGGCTGGGTACAAATCATTTTCTTAGACATTTAATACCTCATGGCCTGTTGTCAGCTTCTGCACTGGTCTCCAGAGTGAGTGTTTTAGTGAGAAAAACTTCTCCTAAGATCTCCATCCCTACAAATTGATGACCAGCTTTCCCTTTCCACAGTGCAAACCTCCTCCCAGGAACGGCACGTGCATCCACCTGGAGCAGGAGGCTGGACAAGGTCCTTCCCTCTCGCTGCCAGAGCACTGTGGAGCATCTCGGGAATAATGATGCTGACGAGACAGCTCGAACCAAGCCTTGGCTGGAAAACCCTAGTGCAGTAGAGAAGTGTTTTGCCAGTGTAGCTTTATAACCTCCTCTATCCTCTTTTGATCTTGGCTGTACAAATCAAACCAGCCTTTCTGTACCAGTCCCTAAATCTCCTGTTGCCGAAGCGATGACCTGTCCGTTGCCCTGCACTCCCAGCAGCGAGAAAGCCCCGTCCTTTTAACAGAGTTTTACTGACTGCTCCCCTCTGAGAGCGATGGAATGGGCCCCAATGCCAAGACCAAGTTTAATCCAAACCTCACACTTCAGACCAGCCTCGGATGGGGCTGCTTGATCCCCATTTACAGCTGAAGGGGGCTGGATGTGTCCAGCTAGAGAGTGCTCATAGGAATAAAGGTGTTCGTGCAAATGGAATAAAAGATTTGGCTTAAGATGGAGTGAAAAAGCAATGCTGGGAAAGGATCCTGAAGCGAGGCAAAACTGCCCTGGGATTTCATCCCACACAGGTGTATGAACCGACCTCACGGGGAGTCGAGCAAACCTGCTAGAGACCAGGACTCTGCTAAAAAAAAAAAAAAAAAAAAAAGAGTGGAGGAAATACTTGCTATTTTGTCAGCTGGTAAAACCCCTTCCCTTGTGCAAACACGTAAACGATCCCTTCAGAGCATTTCTGATCTGCTGCTCTCGCTCAGATTCCAGCAGGGTAGAAACCAATCTCACCAGATTCAACTTCCTCAGCCACCTGCTGCAAACAGCACTTGTGGTGCACAGGAAAAGAGTTATAACCCTGCTTCAACAGCTTGCTTGTGGCGGGTGGGGTGATTAAACCGAACCTTAAAAAAATCCAACCTGCTTCCATAGCTGCTGCCGTGCCGCTAGCCCCCATCCCGAGAAAGCCCCAAACGAGCGAACGGAAGATGCACCAAAGCATTACCCGGAGCCAACGTGCGTCTCTGAGCCCAGCCGGGTGGCTGGGAAGGTAAGCAACCGCTTTCGGAGATGCTGGCAGCAATCTGAACGGCTCTGCCCCGGCTCCCGCCTGTACCGACGAGCGCTGCAGATCCGCTCTCCCTTACTCCACATCCCATGGAATTTCCACGCACCGTGCTCCGATGACACACGCTCTCACTCAGCGTACATGCATTTCCACTACCAGTTTTTATCATCTGCCCGATGACTAATTAATATTTGCCCAACGTGTGGGAGTTCTCCAGTGCAAGTTGCCACAACCTGGTGAAGGGTGAGGTTTTTTAAGTCATTTTAAGGTGAATTCATCACTCGGGCAGGGGAGATACCAGAGAGGAGCAGAATCTAGGGGAGCTGCCGCTGACACAGTTCAGCTGAGGTCTCTACACCAAATCTGCTCTGCTTTCCCACAGCCTCCAGTTGTGAGCAGTCCCCGGACCAGTCCTGGCCTCCCCAGCGGGGTCCGTCGATGTCGTATTCCCAGGGAGGGACAAGGGAGACATGAAGGAGACTGGGACTAATGGGCTCAGGTCATTTGTAATGCAAAGCCGGGGTTTTGGTGCACTTAAGCTTAAGGAACCTGCTGCACCAACTCACTGGTGAAGTCCCTGTAAATTACCTTCGATACAGTTTTCCCCGTTACACTGCCATGTCCCATGAATTAGAAGAAAACCAATTTATGTCTTTGAAACTGCACTTGGATGAAAGTCTAAACTGTAAAATCCTGAAATCCGATGTATGGATCCTTTCTCCTTCCTTCTCCTTTCAAAGTGTATGCACAGAGCTGACACCTTCTGACAGTTACTGATCTATACGCTCTCTCGTAGCAAGTACTCTGAAGGAAGAGATACACATGCAAGCACTGAAATACAGTTTCAGCATTTGTAGATGCAACAAATTGTGCCTTCAGTCCATTCATTATAGCCCTCTCAAACTGGAAGACAGCCTAGTTAGGCTCTAGTCCTAGCTGAAAATGTGAATTATGTACAAAGTCATACTCAGATTTAGGACGACTTGCAGCCTTTCTGAAGGTACTGTGACCTGAGCTCAGGAAGAGGCAAGAGCTCTTACCGAACAGCCTGCAAAACTACTTCTCTAATAGGCTGGGAAGTAGAAGAAAGCGTGGTTGCTCCCGTATTTAATTACCTGGGAGATGCCCAGACACCACAATAATGGGGGCTGTATAAATACCTACATAGATTAGCTACGACTATCCCAAGCACACTACTACATCGCTGCGTAGCCCCCCCAAGAAGTCGCTGATCCTCCCAATGCAGACAACCTCAAGAAACTGAGCTCCTGGGTATATTTGGAAGAGGCAGGATACTGAAAACCTGATCTCAGTCCTGCAGCAAGCGAGTGCAAAACCTCTGTTATTTTCATCACCAGCTGCGAGGAGCAAACCTCTTACGGCAACACTCGAGACTAGAAGTTCCTGCAGGCTAAGACAAGGAAGGTCACAGCCTGGGCTGTCAGGGAACGCGGCTACCTGCGTCTCTTACCTCAGTGGGATCTTAATGGCCAGGTACCTGTCGATGGCCACTGCCAGCAAGCTGAAAATGGAGCTTTGGGTCAGCACCAGCACGAAGCAGGCGAAGAAGAGGCAGCTGTGAAAATCCACCGGGAAGCCGATGCTGATGGTGATGGCGAAAGGGATGGCTAACAAACCCACGGCAATATCGGCCACTGCCAGGGACACCAGGAAATAGTTGGTTGGGTTCTTCAAGGTGCTGTTGATGGCCACGGCCCAGCAGACCAGGACGTTGCCAGCGATAGACAGCACAGCGATGATCAGTTCCAGCACGATGTAGGTGGTTTTCATAGTGTCCATGGCGAGAGCCCAGGGCGAGGAACCAGAGCCCGTCACGAGAAGAAGGTACTTTCCACCGGGCGCCCGTCCGCAGGTACCAACAGGCCACGGGGCAGCGCTTCCCGGAGAGAAACACCCAT
>NW_009597444.1:0-3855 GCF_000690535.1 Cariama cristata
CCTCTGTGACCATAAAGTATGATCCCACATGAACGTCATCCATGACCATTCATGACACCAACTCTCAGTAAGGCAGTACGGTCTCAACACGGTCTCAGTCTCACAGAATTACCCTAGAATTATGGTCTCCACTTGGGCCTTCTCCAACAGCACAACGGAACACAGGACAGACTTCTGATTTTCACACCGCCAGTAAAGAACAACTTACATCGCTCTGAAGGTCGTACACTTTCCTGGCTTGTACAACATCATTCTGGTCTGGCAGACAGGTCCATCGATGCAGAGGGTGCTTGTAATCAATGTCACTGACCAGCTCCTGACATTTCTTGGCCAACACGACTCCCAGCATGTCCACTGGGCTACTGAAGTGTGTCTTTGTCTTCTCAAAGGCTTTCTTGTACTCCCTGTCACTCTGGATCTTGGCTACGTGCATCGACCACATCATCTTCGGATCATCCTCTATGTTTCGGGCTCCAATATGGTGGCCAAGCTGCTTGCGATAGCCTTCCTTATACTTGTACTGCAGGGTTAAAGAAGCTCAGTAAGTTTCAGGCCAGCTGTTCTCCCTTCTGACACCATCCTGTAGCAGTGCCTGTCAGCAAGCTCTTTGCTTATGGAGCCTGGCAAGATCACCATGTGAAGAGGCATTTAACTGCAGCATATTCCTACTGTGTCCACTTCCATCCCACCCCATGCCTATGCTGGGCCACAGGAGTCACATGGAGGCCCAGACATCAACTCCAACCAAGCTGGCTCGGGAACCAGGAGCGGTGCATGCCAGCAGACAGGGTCTCCACACAACCTAAGCATCCCCTCTGAGAGGCCAGCTCAGCAGCTGGGATGCAAAACTCAGGGAAAACAACCGGACTGCTCCAGCAGAGAACCTGGGCCTCATCCCGCACAGCCCTGACTGCACTCATCCACACAGCCCACAGCAGCTGACACACTCCATTGCACCAGGCTCTCCTGCACAGTGCTCAGGAGTCTTAATCTCCCATCCCGATGTCTGTCCTCAGCTGCAGGCTTACAGTCACTGAGCTTGGGAAGTGACAAGGAGCAACTTTACACTTTTTCTGCAATGTGCATGTCGAGACCTTATTGGTGAAAATTAGAAACCAAGCGAACCAAAGAAATTTTGTGACTGCTGTCTACTACAGGCCACTCGATCAAGGAGAGGAGGTTAAGGAAGAGTTTTCTTCAACTGCAGGAAGCATCACAGTCACAGGCCCTGATCCTGATAGGGGAATTCAATCACCTGGACATCTCTGGAAAAGCGGCACAGTGAAATGCAAGCAGTCCAGGAACCTACTGGAGTGCATTGAGGATAACTTCCTATTACAGGTGACCGAGTCCTGACCAGAGGAAAGGCACTGCTGGACTTGTCGCTCACTAATGAGGAAGAACTTATTGAAGAGGTCAAGGTTGGAGGTAGCCTGGGCTACAGCAATCGTGCCCTGGTAGATTTCTCAATCTTGAGGGGTACAGGACAGGTAAAAAGTAGAGTCAGTACCCTAAACCTCAGAAAGACAAACTTTCAGCTGATTAGGGTGCTAGTGAGTGAGATCCCTTGGGAAACTGCCCTCAGAGATAAAGGAGGAAACAAGAGCTGGGAGGTATTCAAAGACATTTTTCTTGAGGCACAAGAGTTCTCTGTCTCAACATGCAGGAAGGCAGGCAGGGGAGGCAGGAGGCCAACTTGGCTATGTCAAGACCTCATAGCCAAACTAAAACACAAAACCAAAATGCATAGGCAGTGGAGGCAGGGATACACATCCTGGGGAGATTATAGGGATACGGCCCAGGAGTGCCGGGAGTGGATCAGGGAACCCACAGCACAGTTGGAGCTGAACTTGGCTAGGGGTGTAAAAAAGAACAAGAAGGGTTTCTTCAGGTACCTAAGACAGCAACAGAAGATGAAAAAAACTGTATGCCTCTTGATAAGCAAAATGGGAGACTTGGCTACAACCAACATGGAGAAGGCTGAGGTACTCAACAACGTTTTTACCTCAGTCTTCACTGGCAAGTGCTCTAGCAATGCTGCTCAATTCACTGAATTCAAAGGCAGGAACTGGGAGAATGAAGAACTACCCACTGTAGGAGAAATTCAGGTTCAAGACCATCTAATGAACCTGAAGGTGCACAAGTCCATGGGACCTGATGAGATGCATCCATGGGTCCTGAGGGGACTGGCGGATGAAGTTGCTAAGCCATTATCCATCATATTTGAGAAGTTGCGGCAGTCCAGGGAAGCTCTCGCTGACTGGAAAGGGGGAAACACAACCCCTGTTTTTAAAAAGCAAAAAAAGGAAGACCTGGGGAACTACAGGCCAGTCAGTCTCACCTCTGTGCCCAGCAAGATCATGGAGCAGATCCTCCTGGAAACTATGTTAAGGCACATGGAAAATAAGGAGGTCATTAGTGACAATCAACATGGCTTCACTAAGGGCAAATTGTGCCTGACAAATTTGGTGGCCTTCCACAATGGGATTAAGGTGATGGTGGATAAGGGAAGAGCAACTGACATCCTCTACCTGGATTTGTGCAAAGCATTTGACACTGTCCCACACAACATCCTTGTCTCTAAATTGAAGAGAGATGGATTTGATGGATGGACCACTCAGTGGATAAGGAATTGGCTGGATTGTCGTACTCAAAGAGTTGTGGTCAATGGCTCAATGTCCAAGTGAAGACTGGTGATGAGCGGTGTCCCTCAGAGGTCTGTGCTGGGACCAATATTATTTAGCTTCGTCGGTGACATAGACAGTGGGATTGAGTGCACCCTCAGCAAGTTTGCCAATGACACCAGGCTGAGTGGTGTGGTTGATACTCTAGAGGGAAGGGAAGCCATCCAGAGGAACCTCGACAGGCTGGAGAGCTGGGCCGTGTGTGGCTCTCATGAAGTTCAACAAAGCCAAGTGCAAAGTCCTGCACCTGGATCGAGGCAATCCAAAATGTGGATACAGCCTGGGTGATGAGTGGATTGTGAACAGCCTTGAGGAGAAGTACTTGGGGGTATTTGTGGATGAAAAACTGAATATGAGCTGGCAACGTCTGCTTGCAGCCTAGAAAGCCAACCATATTCTGGGCTGCATCAAAAGAAGTGTGCCTAATAGGTCGAGGGAGGTGATTCTCTCCCCTGCTCTGCTCTTGTGATACCCCACCCAGAGCACTGTGTTCAGCTCAGGGGCCCCCAGAATAAGACAGACATGGAACCGCTCAACTGGGTCCAGAGGGGGCCACAAAGATGACCAGGGCTGGAGTACTTGCCCTATGAAGACAGGCTGAGAGAGTTGGGGTTGTTAAACCTGGAGAAGAAAAGGCTTTGGGGAGACCTTAGAGCAGACTTCATAAAGGAGGCCTAAAGGAAAGGTGGGGAGGGCTTTCTTCTCAGGGAGTCTAGTGATAGGATGAGGGATAACAGTTTTAAAATGAAAGAGATTTAGATTAGATATTAGGAATATTAGACTATTTTAGCTTATATTTATTTAGATTATACATTTATTTTAGCTTATATTTAGATTAGATATTAGGAATAAAGTATTTACTGTGAGGGTGGTGAGGCAGTGGCAGAGATTGCCCAGAAAAGTTGTGGATGCTCCCTTCCTGGGAGTGTTCAAGGCCAGGTTGGACAGGGCTTTCAGTAACCTGTCTAGTGAAAGGTGTCCCTGCCCATGGCAGGGGAATTGGAATTAGGTGATCTTTAAGGTCCCTTCCCTTCCAACTCAAACCACTCTATGATTCTATGACTTTTTCCCTCCTCTCTTTCTGCAATGTCAAGTAAGACTGAGGAGAGGATGCTGACAAGGGCTCCTGGGTACTTACATCACTTGCAATATCTCTGGAAGCTTTAGCAGA
>NW_009597445.1:0-2424 GCF_000690535.1 Cariama cristata
CTCCTCTGTTGTACAGTCTTTCTCATACACGCTTTGGGGTTGGTTAAATCTGGTCATTCGCTCTGTTCTATCGTTGAAACTGCAACGGTACACTCCCAGGTTGTCCAGATGTGCTGCGCGCATTAGGGCTATCAATTCTGCACCTTGCGCGCTCATCCTCAATGGGAGAGGTGCGGCCTCTATGACTAGTCCGTGGTCGACTGCTGCATATCCAGTCCGTCGTTGTCCATGCAGGCAGTAGGATGGGCTGTCCATAAACGGAACTAGATCTGGGTTAAGCAAAGGAACATGCAAAGGAACATCGGTTAAGTCTGTTTGGGGTTTACTTGAAATGTGTATCACCTGTTCACAGCGGTGATGCTCTTTTCCATCATCAGGTAAAGGCATTAGGGTTGCTGCGTCCAGAGTATTGCACCTTTTCAAGATTACATTATCTGCCATTAGGAGGATTAGTTCATATCTATGTGCCCGTTGTGGAGATAACGCCTGGGTCGCATATTGCTTTAGCAGTATTTCCACTTCATGTGGTACGTGGACTGTTACTGGGTGTCCTAAAATGAGGCAACGACTTTTCGCCAATATTCTTGCTGCTGCTGCTACTGATTTGATACAGGTTGGTGATCCTGCTGCAACAGGATCTGGCTGCGCAGAGGAGTACACAAATGGGCTCTGGTCAACTGGTCTCTGGTGGGGTCCTAATTTTTGTTTTATTACCCCGCTGGCTATCTTCTTCCATTCATGGACATATAGATTGGAAGGTTTTGTATAATCTGGGAGCTCAAGAGCAGGAGCACATGCCAGAGCACCTTTTATTGCTCTAAAAGCTTTTTCTCTCTCCAGGCCCCACATTATAGGTTCTAGCTCTACATTGTTTGCTGCCTCTGTCAGGGGCTTTGTTAATTCTCCTAACCCGGGGATCCATGGCCAACAAAATACCACAGCTCCAAGGAATCCTTGTAGTGATTGGTCGTGGGAGTTTAGTTATGGCTTCTACTCTTTCTGGGTCTACTATTCGTTGCTCTTCCCTTAAAATAAAACCCAGATATCTAACCTCTTTCTGACACAGCTGGAGTTTGGATGGAGATGCATGGTGTCCTTTTTCTGCCAAAGCACTGCAAAGATGTATAGTGTCTACCATACAAGTACTTTCATCCCTGTTTGCTAACAATAAATCATCTACCTATTGTACAAGAGCTGATTTTCCTGGTAATTATATGTCCTTTAAATCATTCTTTAGTATTCGTGGAAAAATTGCAGGAGATCCCGCAAACCCTTGCGGGAGGCGCGTCCAGGTCAATTGTTGTCCCTTCCATGTGAAAGCAAGTAAGAGTTGGCTGCCCGCCTCTAACGGAATACTAAAAAAGGCGGCAGTCGGATCAATCGCAGTAAAATACTTTGCCCAGTGCGGTATTTGACAAAGTATGTTATAGCAATCGGGTACTACTGGGTGTGGAGTTTCTACATGCTGAATAATTGCCCTTAAATCTTGCACAAAACAGTATTCTGGATCCATGTCTTCATCTAGTCTGTTCTTTTTCACGGGGAGTATAGGGGTATTATACAGTGACACGTATACTTTCAAAATCCCTCGTGCCAGGTATTGTCTATCTGCTTTTGAATGCTTTTCTCAGCGCCTTGGGAGACAGGATACTGTTTTACAGCTGGTGGAGTTCCTCCCTTTGTTTTTATGCTTACAGGCTGAGACGAAACCAGCAGTCCTACATCAGTGCTGGTTTTACTCCACAATTTGGTGGGTACTGGTTTTAATATTTCTGGTATTTTTGGCTCATCTTTTGAATTTCCCGCAGTCACACTCATTCCCATAATTATGAGATCTATCCCCTCGGGTGACAGTCGCAACTCCACATCCAGGGTCTGTAAGAGATCCCTTCCCAATAAGCACCTGGGGAGTCCTCTGCCAATACCAACCTGCCCCAAACGCCCTTATTCCCAGTTGTCACCAACATTGACTTACAATTCTTTCTCCTCCCCCTGCTACTCCCTGTATTGCAGCTCTATCTTTGGTTTTAGATCCTTTTGGAGTAAAATTTAAAAGGGATAGGGTAGCTCCCATATCTACCAAAAAATCAACCTCACGACCTCCCACTTTACCAATTATATGCCCTTTGTGGTTTAAACAAGTTTCCCACATACTGAAAATTCCCAACCCCTCTGATTCTTCAAAGTCTTTTGGTTTTGGGTTTTTTTTTTCTCTCCTTTAGTCATTGTGAATGGTTATCCCCTTGGGGTGGTTCTTCCTGACAGTAGTTTTCTTTCCTTATCAGCCCACTGGGATGAAGCGGGCATTCTCGTTGCAAATGTCCTGGATTTCCACAATAACAACATTTCCTTCCATGATTTTCCCTCATACTTTTTTTTTTTCCTGTTGTCTGACTGAGGTCTGAATCCTCTGCTCGATTGCCT
>NW_009597446.1:0-36958 GCF_000690535.1 Cariama cristata
GTTCCCTGCTCAGCATGCTAGTTTTGGGGAGGATCTATTATATATGCAAACCCTCCTAACTCACTGTCATTTTAAAGCATTAGCCTTAACCGAGTTCCCTGAGTCAGAGTAACATTTGAATCTCAGCCTTGTGACTACTGATGTACTGTCATAATCAAAGGACTATTCATCCTTGTTCTTTGGAAACTCCCTACCAACACATATAGGCTTGATTAATAAACTAGTTGGTATAACAGTGAGTTTTTTAACTAATAATGAGTAGAAGAAAGTTACTTTCAGAAATAGTGCTTATGAATCATATCCCCATTATTATAACCACATTGGTGAGTTAAGGCTAAAATAGGATACACAGCATTAAATCCATGTTGTATCTAAAGGAATAATCTAAGTCAGAGATATGTAATCTACTCCAAGGCCCAAAGTACCAGGACTTTTGAAAAGAGTTGATGATAAATTCTGAATATATGTAAACTTTGATAAAGATGCCTATTTCGGGCAAAAGTATAGGCAGGCTGGTGTTGGGAGTGAAGGAATTCATGACAGTTTGCCCAGTCTCTTCCTCTCATCTCTTAAATAATGCATGATTTGAAATAAGAGCAAGTCAACATCTCATTATTTGATGGACCCTCCTCTCACAAGTCACATCCACAGGCAGATTCCCAAAGTGCTGATTCCCAAAGATGCAGCAGACTTGTCCAAGCTGTTACAAGTACCAAGAAACATTTTATACAACATGCTATTGGAAATAATTTCACACACAATGTCAAGTTCATCCTAAGCATATTTGGTGGCAGGAGTTCCTAATAAATTATAAGGTTAGAGAAGCCTAAGGAAAAGGAGGCTTTGTAAGTCCTTTGCTGTAAAGGGACTAGCATTTTCTTTTTCTAAAGTTATGACATTTTGCCTTTGGATGATTTTCTTGGCAAATACTATAGACCAGTGTCAGAAGGGGAGGAGAAAAAGAGAGACTGTACAATACTTTCTATTACAGCATCACATGGTGTCTTTTGGTTCAGTAGACATAAACAGCTTTAAAGTTCAAGGTTAATTCAAATTGGATTTTAGAAACGCAAAGTCTTAAAACATTTGCACCAAACTAAGGGATTACACTCTTATCTTATCCTTAGAAAAGCTTTTGAAAAAAATATGGTAGCTCAGACTTTAAATTGGGTCCTCAAAACCCTCTTGTCTGTAGCTGTGTCATCTACTTGGTTGCCTATTGTCAAAAGGTAAAATGTCTTACAGAGAGAAGGATTTGCATAAATTGCTATCACCTGCTGGCCATCCCAGGTTAATGAAAGTGGGCAAAAAAAAGAAATGCACAAAGTCTTTGAGCCTAATTTGTCTTGACTGTTTCTGTGCCAAAACAGATGAGCAAAATATTACTGTGGTTATCTTCTTAACTTGCAGATCATTTGCAACCTGGGCCCAGTCTTGCCCTTTGCTATCATTGAAATTTTTATCTCCACCTGCTGACATCAGTCATCAGAGGGTGGAGGAACCTTTTCACAGTAGACATGCTTTTATCCTTCTGCTCCCTACATGCACCAGAAAAGACGTAGTACAGGAAACTGTGGGAAGAAGCTGTAGAAAAGAAAATTACCCCTTAGTGGTTTGAGTAGAGCATACACAGCAATCGGACAGGCAGCTTAGAAACAACACAGGAGAAAAACCGTATTAGGCAAATACTCATACTCTAAGTTAATTGTACACCTGGGAACAAGGAGTTGAAAGGGCAACCTATAGCAGTCTACAGCTACCTAAGGCTTAGTTACAAAGGTGGCAGAGCCAAACTCTTTGCAGCAGTGTTAGATGACATACTGAGGACAACGGTCACTAGTTGTGGCCTGGGAGGTGAAGATAACCCAAAGAGGCTGTGAAATCTCCACACTTGGTGGCTTTCAAGGCCTAGGAAGACCATGCCATGACTGACCTGACAGTGTGTTGGTGATAGCTGCAGTTTGAGCTGGAGGCTGGCCTAGACCTGTTCATGTCCCTTCCAATCACCATTCCTATGATCCTATATAATGCTAAGTACGAAAGTTAACATGGTGAATATAACTATTTACAGAAAAGATAATAAAAAGCATAGCAATTGTGAAAGCAGTAATTTTGTTCAGAGGGTTAAAGAATGGTTCTGACAATTTACTACATCATAAGGTCTTTTACCAGTCATGTCGAATGAATTGTTTTTTATAGTGTCTCTTCTTTCCTGTTTAGGCAATTCACAGGAAACTACCATTAATATTCATGGGGATTTTATATTTACATCACACCTACAGGTGAGTCTTATTTCAAAAGGAGTCTCCACACTGCACTCTATTGTCTAACAAAGTTTCCCAAGTATTTAGACTTTCCAAAGTTTACTCTCTTTTGTGCAGGAGAAGAAAGGGGAATTTGGCTTATTGTTGAGGACTTTTAAACAGCTGTTAGATCGACCGAAGCACTGCCTGGAAATCTCAGAGAAAAAGTCACTGCACGTGTGCCAGCCTATTCTGTTTTATGTACTATAACAAATATATTACCACATATATTAAAGCACATTGAACTATGAATTATTATAGCAGTGAAACCCTGGATTATGCGCCGTATAGTTGATCTATCCATGAAAAAGGTGTTTGATGTACAACTGCATTATTGCACATGGGCAGATCAACTATGCTGTGCTGATACCACTGATAGGCTTATCTCAAATGCACCCAGCTCACTGCACATACAATGCCATGCAATGCATATATTTCTTTCAGTGAAATCATCTGATTGATCTGTAGGAGACTTGTGCCTGACTATACGAATGAGCATAAGAAGCAGTCTCGTTATACATACATGCAGTGCAAGGGATGTCCATAGAAGGTTAATCCATTCTCAGAAGTTGCTAAGTAACAGTACCCTGAGCTCAGGATCACTAATTACTCGACAGCTCATCTCCAAAGACTTTGACTTGTGTTTTATTGGCTGAACATCACTATTTCTTGATAGTCTATTTGGGCAGTACGGGTTGAGGGGGGAAGAAAAAGCACTGAGTTGATTTAAATCAGCGGAGAATCTGACTTGTCTCACAATTTTGAAGTCTGAATTAACGTCTCAGTAAAAACTCCCTAGTCATGAGAAAACTCATTGACTTCTGGACTGCTATATAGGAATATGCCAAATGTTATTCACTCCAGCTGCAGTAGCACTATCTCTTTAGAATGCTCAAAATTCATTAGAAGGCAGGTGAAGTAAATTTGATTTTGTCAAGCTATCATGTGAATGCAGTATTACGCAGAGAATGGAGTGCATTTATATTTTGCATATCCTAAATACAGAATTTCTGTTTACTGGCGGTTATTTTCTATCTGCCAGGGATTTTTTTTTCCCCCTTTTTTAAAGAAAGAATCAATCGAGTCCCCTCTCAGCACACAGGTAAATAAATTTGTACTAGCAATGGGATTAAGGTCAAAAACATAACCAACATTCTTCTGTAAATAGCCAAGATTAAAATAAACATATTTTTATTAATGCTGTTAGAAATCTCTCCAACATTTGAATGCTGTGATATTTGAACAATAATAATCTTTCTGTCTCTCACCGAGATGTGCATTTTTGTCAGCAGATCCTGTAATAGATGGCTTTAAGATTCAAAATAAAGTTCTAGCAAACCTTTACATAAAGTAAGGACAAGACCAAAGCCAAAAGACCTGCATTTGGTTCACAGGTGCTATTTTAATATTAGGGAGTAATGATATAAAAAAAAAATATTAGCTAAAGCTTATTTGATGCAAACATAATAGCCATTTCACAAGCATTTAAAAACAATATAAAAGATATCAATTCATGTAAAACATAATGCACATGCAATTCCTTGTAGTGAAAAACATATTTTACAAGATTTTGGCGGAGAGAGCATCTGTAACTGAAGTAAAAATCAATAGAATTTGTTGCATAACTTAGACATAGCTCTGTCCTCTTCTGTTTGAATTAATATATGGGTTTGCAATTTATATGTCAAGTCTCAGCTCTCAAGGATTAGAAACAGCTGAGATATACTGCAACATTGAGGTTTATGATGTGAGAATGCTGACAGACTCAAATAAAATGGCACTGCTGCTACGTCAGGTGGGAAACTCGATCCATGAACAGTTACTGGTTGGGTGTAAATGGCTGAATTAGCTTCAGTCTAAAGGGTTCAAGTCTGCCCAGAGGATGTTACCTAGCCTATATCTCTTTGTTTACAATACTCTTTAAAGTAATATTGTACCTTAAGTGAGCTTCAAATCAGCTACTTCTAGAAAAAATATGCTGTAGTGGATCACCAGCAAAAGGCTTGCATGACAGCTGAGCCTCCTTAACACCTTAAAGAAGGGATTAACAGATGGATTTTCTCAAGCACTGTGTATGAGAGTCTCCTTTCTTCTCCTTCACTTCTGTCTTGGGATTCGCAGCTCTGCGGTCCCTGTCCTGCTCTGATACCCCCTGTGCCTGGCACTCCTGGCCATGGCAACCACCTCTCCAGTTCAAAGGTATCCTAATGGAAAAGGACATTCTTCCTCAATACAGTTTTTTTGCTGTGGCCTTTCCCCAAAGCTGAAATGCCTAGGTTATGCAGAACCTCATGGCTAGACCTCAAGCTAATCCCTCTGCATGAGGGTGTTGTGGCTTTCACCCTGTAAAGCTTGTTGTCAAAGTCATTTTGCAGTGCAGCAGGTTCCTCTCACCGAGAAGCTCTTCTCCGTAAGTCCTGGCCATCCTGGGCAGTTGTAAAGGAAAAGAACAGATGCAGTCACTGCATTTGATCCCCACAGAGATCATTACTTTTTACAGTTTCCTCAGGCCATGGCTAAATAGGGCTTGTGGTGCCTTGGGACTATAAAGATGCATTTTTCTTTCATCGCACATCTCTGCTTCCTACAATACTTCCCCAAAGTACAAAAAAGATGCAAAATAAAAACAAAATATAAAGAAGTAGATTCCGAATGATGTACTAAGCATGAAATTCCCCAAGGTGTGAGGTAATTGCAGCACCTAGCTGTCATGGTAACAAGCAGAACTGCAATTAATAAAATGTAAAGTGTGCTATATGTGGAAGACGTTAGGTAGAAACCTCCACGAGGCTGTTTGTTTAAAGCCACTCCCGCCTTCCCAATTATCCTATCTGAAAACTCGCTTGATGCATCTCAGTTGGGCATCAGATTTTCTTCAGAGATTTCAAACCTTTGTGCAAAGCCACTGCCAACCGTTCATACACAGAATGATACTAAATTTCTCTGCCCTAAGGAATAATACCAATCACTTATAATTTGGAGAACGGAGCCTTCAGTTTTCTATAATGTGTGCTCTTGAATACCAGGAACTAATCTAATATTGCATAAACCTCCTTTCAGCGCTCGGCTTTACAGCCATCACATCAGCATGGTTTTCTAGCCAATGTCATGCTGCCCTGGAACTGAGAAAATCAATGAAGGCTAAAATCGCACACATGAAGGCATTGTGTTGATCTGCACTGCCATTAATTTAAACCGTTTGGGGAGGGTAAAAAGCAACCCAATTATTTTCTACTTGCAATTCTAGCGTAGGGCTAATACACATACAGAGCAATACCTAGTACATAAGGAAATGTAAACCTGTCAGTTTACTGCTAAGTGACCCAGCTTATACAGATGTAATTAGAAAGTTATTAAACCAGAGTCCCTTTAGCCATTGCTTCAGCTCAACAGCTCTGCTACTAATACTATCCATTAAATTGCATCCATTTATAGCTTGAGCACTATCACTTTTTAATAGCATTACTCCTAACAATCAACCAGCATATGCTGTTTCCAGCGTTAATCCTTGCCTGCCATTGACTACTTATAAACACAATATAAATTAAAATTAAAAGAACTGTAGCACTATCCTTGCAGGTTGTGATTAGAAGGCACGCCCTCTCTTTCAGGTGTGCAGGCACCAAGGGCCAGACCTGCTCTCTCCTGATCAGTGCATGAGAGGCTGGAGGGACCCCATGGCCTGGCTGGACGTGGTAGCTTACCCGGGGTGATGTCCCACCTGGGGCGCAGGACTGTGCCGTGTCACCTGCAAGTGAGCTGGTGAGCACCTTGCCAGCTTGGTGGTAACAGTGATGCCTTCCCCAGATGCCTTCACACCTCCTTTCAAGAGTCTGTGGCTAAGAGAGGGCAAAGTTTAGCCGAAATTGGTCAGGTAACCCTTACATGAAGGTGCAGCTCATTTTATTCTGGGAGAATTTTTGTTCCATACCTATCCTTTCTTGAACAGCCCATAGGATCACAGAAGGAATCTGATTCAAAGCGCAAGTTAAATGTGGGGATTTGTGCCACGTAACCAGATACTGAGTCTCCTCTGTCTAGTCCTTGAGATAGGCTGAATCCTGTCCCCAGGAAAGATGTTCTCGTTCCACTGACCCCTCTGGACATTTCTGAAATTCACACCTCCACACAGGTCCATACAAGATCTCATTAAACCCTCTAAAAATCTGCAAAATAGGTTCAACTGGAATGCAAATGAAGGTCTGTGGCAAGAAGACAAATTCCCTCTTTTTTTGAGTTGACCTTTTCTATTTTCATCCATGCTGACTGATCTGTATTAGCCTGAGAAACAGTATAATTTCAGTTGCAGCTCTTTTAAAAATCAGGTGTTTTCCTAACTCCCTGCTCTATCTGTGGGAAGGTACATTTACTAGAGATTAAATCTAGAAGCATCCAGGCTTCTGAGGTTGTACTGCATGGAATAGTTTAATTAGGTAATGGTACATCAGTATTTTTAGGAGAGCTTTCATTTATTACATGGAAGTGATCATAAAAGTTGAATGAGCTCTGGAAATAACTTGTTCTTTTCTGAGACTATTCAAAACCTCATCTTTATTTTTAGATTTAAAATCTATCTTAATTTTAAACTGTATAGATACAGTGTACTTAGAACATATATAATTAGAAATGAGAAGTCTAGATTGCTCTAGATCAAGAGCTGTAAAATTTTCCTTAAGACTGACAGTTGCATTGAGTGTGGTTTACCATCAGAGACAAAATATTTCTTTATAATAAAATGGCTTGCTTCTCAAATTCTTTCAGGTACAGTCATCCATCAACTGGGTGTGCTGGATCTAACCTCAGTTCTATAGATAACAAGACAAACAGAAATGGAGGAATTCTCCTTTAACAGCCTCTAGTCTTTTCTCTCAGCCCTCCCTCCTACATAGGATGTAGTATTGAACTCTAACCCAAAGGTTACATCAGCTACTCGTGACCATATCCATAGGTCCAATGCACTGACAGTCCTGCTCTTACCGTACATCTGTGGAATTTCTTTTGCTTCGCTAGATAATGTAGAAATTGTGTTTCTGATCATGTAGCTTTCTATACTGATTTTATCTGAAAGCTTGCTCATTTAGACCTAGGCATTTTTAAAATGAAAGTATTCTGCTCCTATACACCAAAAGTATGAAACACTAAGGTACAAAGAGAAAGTCTGTATTTCTTAAAGCATTTCTAAGAAAAGATCACAAGTTCCAGCAGGCATAGAAGTAACAAATGTCAGAACTAACTAACTTCCCTGTTAGAAGTAACAAATCAAAGAAGTTATGCAGTGCTAAAAGACTAATAACTGCACCAGAACCATAGGTTTTGAAGCACTAAGAAGTATGTGTGCACTTTCTCGTAGAAACATTTAAGTGTGTACTGAAAATATTAATGTGGAAAGAATCAGTATAGAAAAACCTCAGCACATGGACAGCTTTACTGGAGTAGGCTGTCTTTAACAGTGGAGAGGAGCAATCTTTAAACACAGAGACAAACAATCTTAATTGCCCTGACCTTTGAAATAACAGCAAAACTACAGCGTACACCACAATATGGTATGATTTTAACTAAGCTACATAAAATTCTTGCACTGCTGGCTCACCATTACATGCTCTAGGTGAGGCATGTATCAGAAAAGAAAATTTTTGTAGGAGAAAAGTCTCTTTTTCAATTTCTATTTGTTGAATAGAGATTGCATTGGCACTGAAGATGCTAAGTGTCTTGCTGGATTAGATGTTTTACGGTTCCTCATTATAGCAGTTGACTATATATATAAAAATGTTTTATAAGAAAAGGACACAAAGGGTCCTATCCAAAGAGAACTCCTGAGCCTGCATATTATCTGATTATAATCTATATAACCAGGTCTGACCCAGTGTGGCAGCTTGCTGATATATTGCCATAACAACTATGTACACACATTGTAATACAGTTCAGGCTATTACCAATAAAAGTCAGTTACCTGGCCTCTGACATTTATACAAGCCATAAATATCCAGAAATAAGAAAGCTAGATCCTGCTTTCCTACTTCTTGTTTTTCTAATGATGCAGTTTTTTTTCAAAGTTGTAACAATCCTGTGTCCAAGAGCCGTTCAGCTCTATGCAGTCATTGTGCACCTTTCCATTCCCCTAAAATAAATGCAAAACTTTCACTGAAGTTCTTTAACAATAATTTTTCCCTCTGTGATTTTGACACCTCAGTTATACTCCATATTGTAAAATGAAAATTCTTAGATGACCTGACACAAAATATTCCAGTTTTGATGTTTGTATTGAGACCTGCTTCCCTCCCAGGAATCACTTATAGTATAAAGCCAAAGCTGGTACAGCAGACCAAAATTCTTGTTCTTCATACTGCAGCTAAAACATTGCAAAATAAAAAATAAATGTACAATAAAAATACATTTTCTTAAATTTTACAAAGTAGAGATGCAAGGTGTTTTTTATAAAACCCAAATGCCCTCTATACTGAACACACTTTGACATACTCTGTTTTACATTGACTTCAGCCACTGCAGTTGTCTTTCAAAGCCTGCACAGGCATCCATGAAAACTTTAAATACTTCCATTCAGTCTTGGCACAGCAGCCTCTAATAGATGCACTTGGATGGTTTAATACATTTACTAAAACATTTTAAGTCACTTGATTCAGATAAAATCTGTAAACAGAGACAAGCCTCGTGTGCCATACTCAAACTGTTCAGTCTCAGCAGTCTGATCTCAGCACCAGAACTCACACAAATGTGCCCAACTATCCCGATTTGAAGAGCTGGTGAGCACATGCAACTCATCCTAACTTGAGGCATGGGGTAATGAGCGCGTGGAAAATTATACCTACTTTTGACACTTAAATGCAAGCCTTGCTGCCTAACTTGATTACCACTGTTACAAACGTGGGTTTGTAGCTGTAAACCCCATTGACCAGGCCTGGCAAATGCGCATCCCTAAAGACAAAACTGCACTCCAGATTGATGGGGATTTACCTAAGCATAAAGGCTGTGTGTAAGGATGGTGAGCAACAACCTACTGCCTGGCTGGGGCTGACACATCTTTCCAGACGGCCAGTCACTCTCTACAGAGTTAGGTAGAGTGGGTGTCAGCCAAACACAATTTTAAACTAGCAGACAAACACAAAAGAAGTATCTGTGTGAAGATCACCCTAGGAATTTGTGTCTGCTTTGAAACCCGATGACGCCTCAACTGCTAGCTTCAGATCCCAATATTTCCTCTTTTGAGTAGCCATGTTCATCTGTCCTTGGTTTTTACATCTTGTCCTATCTTCTGTGTCATCTTCCTCATGTTTGTTCCTGCGCTACCTGAATTTGTTCCCAGGCCTCATCCTATCTTGCTGGTATCTGAAATCCTCACCTCATACAAGACTCCTGCCTTGCCCTTTGGGAGGCTCTACACTCCGCTTGGTGTCTTTTTTTTTTATTGAATGTAACATGATGAATTTTGGGATTGGCACATCTGCTGTCTTCCACAATTTCAAGGGGAAAGTTGGAGGCAATTTGAAGGAAAAAAAAAACATATCAAAGGCTAGTAAATACAAAGATACCATCTGTGGTTCAGGAAGTCTCTGGACTGCAAATCACGAAAAGCTGGGGAAATACATCATCAGAGTGTCACTGCACACTGGCCCTACTTCATCCTGCTGTTGCCTGCAGTTGAATGCAGACTTACAAGGCTCAAGAAAGATGTTTTTATGTTCTCAGGTAGCCAGGGGAAAATCATCATCAACATTTACAATCAACTGTATTTAGGGGTGGGGGGGAGGATCTGGAAAACTGCAGGCAGGACTCCTACTATCTTCTTAGTAGAGCCACTGCTTCTGGTGCTTCTGCAATTGCCTGAACGCCAAAGAACTGACAGACGGCTCCAATGGACATCTTTCCAGAACAGCAATATCCCTGTATGAGTGTCTTCCAATAAAGATTCAGGTAGTGCCTTTCCAAATGACCTGCCTTCTAGTCAGAGAGAAGATGATGGCGATGGGAAGAGGGATGTAAGCCCAAGCACTCTGTGAGAGAAAAGGCAACAGGGAACTGAAGGGCCCACTGGGGTAACTGAAGGGAGGAGAAAAAGAGACAGCCAGAGTGAAACAACCCCCTCACCCCAGTCAACAGCATATATGTCTTTTGTATGGGTTAGAGACACCACAGGGCAAGCTTGCCCCAGGCATGGAGGGAAAGCTGAAGCTTTAAGGCCTCCATAAGCAGAGGAGGGCTGAAAGAACAGTCCCTGAGCTGGACCATGAGCTTGGATGACAGATGTCCCAACAGAGATGTACCTCCTGATAGATGGCATATATCCCCAGTGTCAGGAGATTTCACTCCTTAAACCCCCCCTAACGGGGTGCAAAATTAAATAACATGTTGTGGATACTTGCTAAAAGGCTAAAGAAGATTGCTCCGTTTCTGAGAGCTGGACTGTGCACTGACGGAGCAGTGGAGCCTGTTTCAGCTTGTAGCAAAGAAGAAGAAGACAGGATTCGAACTGGGGTAGCACAGACTCTGAGCCCTAAACCTGTTGTTTCTGAAAAAAAAAAAAGTGTTTCTTTTAACCCCTGAATGTGCTTGCTCTGCAGTTCAGGCCCCAAGTACCAAGGAAGGGAGCGTGCCAAGGGACCCAGAGACGTGGGCAGGAGGTGCTGTTTGCGGGTGAGGACGCTCCACGGCACAGGCCACTGACACGGACTCCAGCCCAGAGCTGTCTGGGGATAACCTGAGCATCTGGCAAGTCTATCTGCAGCAATGTTCTACACCATTTGTCCAAGATATTCTCTTTTCTCCCTCCACGTGACTCCATGTAGCGACCTAGTGGACCCCTAGGAAGAGTCCAGCTCCAACGCAATTAGCACAAACATCAGAAAATGTCTCCTCATCACACAACTCCATACAGCCAGGGCACAGCTTGAATAGGTTTATTCTGTGCAAAGCTTATAAAAAATTTGCATTAGAAAATAGAGACAAATGGAAATTTTGGCTTTCATTGCTGTTTTTAAAGCAAATGTCACCCAAAGAGTTATTTACCTATTATCCAGATTCTATTGTTGATAATGCTAGTTTTGTAATACAAATTTTAAAAAATTATTTTAAAGCAATATTAGGAAATGCATTTTGCACCATGTAATTATATTAATAAAGAAATTTGTTTGATGTTAAATATTTATTCTTCTCTCACTGTAATCATACTTTCGATGCTGCATATATTTACAATGAAAAAATGCATTTTGAAATGTCTTCACCCTGGTTTTATGATTATTTGTTAATCACAATACATTAAAACCTTAAGGTTTTGAGTGGAGAGTTTGGTTTCTTTTTGTTTGTTTGTTTGTCTTTGAATGGTCTGTTTTGCTTTGGCTGGCACAGTGAAAAGAAAAAAGTAATTTGGGTTTAGCATGCAGAATTTAACTAAGCTTTATTTATTTTATTGTCAGAAGTAATAATAGGGAGTAATTTAAGTACTTTGAAGATGTGCATTTAGTGGTCTTTGAAGCATAATCCCATTAAGATTAATAATGAATTACATCTGAGAAAGACTATGTCCCTTAATGCTAATATCTTTTGCAAGGTGGATAAATCGCTCAATTTAACAGCAAAGATGAATGTGCAGAGGAGCTGTAGTTGCACTGGCATATTTGATGTTGGGAGGTTCTAATTTTGGTGGGTTTTTTAAATTTTGTTTTATTTCTGTCTAGAAGACCCAGAGACTCATGGTCATTGAAAATGTTTGAGTAAAGCCTTACCCAGGGATGACCAGCTCCCTCGAATAATCACCATCCACTTCCCATGACTGCAAACCTCGCTGGTAATGGTTCCACCATTGCTGAAGACTTCAGTTTTCCCGGCAGGTCTTGGTCATGGTGTGCACAGAAAGCCTGAAGCAGCCAAGATGGGCTGAAGGGCTAAACAATGCAGAGACCGTAGATGGTCTAGTTCTAATTTGGCTCAATAAACTGTGCTCCTAAGTGTCCCATGTAGTCTTTCACAGAAACCAGTGTCGAGGATACCAACTTCAAACTCCCAGAGGGGAGGGATTCTGCTTCTTTGCCTGGAATAGCAACATTTTTTGTGGTGTGCATAGCTACGAAGTAAAAGGTAGAGAGATGTAAAGTGTGGTCTGGCTCTTTTAAGAGCAAGAGGGACACACCCAAGGACTGAAACAGAGCCTGCAAAGTAAAGCACTAAGTTATGGCTTGCACTAGCCAGATCATACCGATGAAGCAATCTCCCTTCAGCCTCCTTTCAGGACCAGCCTTGTAGCAGAGACGCGGTGGGACAGACCTCTCTTCCCACTCAGGTAGGATAAACATCACCGACAGGACACCAGGCAGAACCTCCTCCTCTACCCTGCCATTATATGTGTCTCTTGTGGAGAAGACTGAGAGGGGATCTTATCAATGCTTATAAATATCTTAAGAGTGGGTGTCAAGACAATGGGACCAGGCTCTTTTCAGTGGTGCCCAGTGACAGGTAAAGGAGCAATGGGCACAAACCGAAACTCGGGAAGTTTCATCTGAACATGAGGAAGAACTTGTGTACTTTGAGGGTGGCAGAGCACTGGAAGAGGCTGCCCAGAGAGGCTGTGCAGTCTCCTTCTCTGGAGATATTTAAAACCCGCCTGGATGCAATCCTGTGCAACTTGTAGGTGAACCTGCTTTGGCAAGGGAGTTGGATTAGGTTATCTCCAGAGGTCCCTTCCAACCCTGACCATTCTGTGATTCTGTCAGTCAGCTAAGTCTTCATCCTGCTTAATTTATGAGAGCTAAAGAGATCATACTACACACTAGTACAACCACAGAATCAGTGCTGCTTTGCCCAACAAATAGCCGTGTATGTCGCTTCTGATTAACAACCAGTTCAAGGGGGCAACAAACCCCACAGCATGTGCAGCCTTCAAAGCACCTATTAAAAATACATTTTTATGTTGTAATTGCTTACTAAGATAGATGCATTGATTTCTTTCTGTCACATCTGAGAAGCAATTGCACAGACATATTCAGAAGAATGCACATAATATACTTGAAAAACTAAGCATGAAGAATCAGTTTAGATTTCACTGAGTGTGAATTTGGGGAGAAAAATTATCCCTCCACCTTCTCACTACTAATGCAGTAGGGTTTATTTTTGAATGAAGGCAATATGAGCCTAAATTAAATGTCAAATATAATTTAACATTAAGGCATGAAGTGGTTGATCGTGTGCGTGTCAAAACTAGCAGCTCTTCTGAGTGGTTAATTGCTATCTACATATAATAACCTCTAAAAAGATCTCTCATTTTCGGTAGTGAGGCTTAAATTTACTGTACTGGAATAATTCTAACAAAATAGAGCTTAGAAGGCTTTTTAGTCACCCATGCCACATGAAGACACACAATGCCAAATAAAAACATCTGCAATCTGGCTGCCTACTTCTCTGGGAGATGTCTAGACTCCTTTTATAATCAGCAATGAGAAATAGACACTTCTAGGCTGCAGTTCATCTTGTCCTAAACCAGATATCTAAAATAGGCCAGAAGAATCACATTTGAAAAGTGCCTGTTTCTCTCCACTGACTGTAAAGGAAGTCAGGAGTGATTAATTCAGAGGCAGAAAGCTACAAGGCGATGTGTAGTTTTGATCATTTTCTGCCAACATGATCAACTGACCAATGCTGTGATTGTTTTTGCCTTTTTTTTTTTTTTTTTTTTCCTGACATCTGATAGGTAACATTCGTGTGAGAGTATGGCTATTTTATGCAACATGATGTCCGCTGTAGAAAGTAGTGAAATCCTTGCCAAAAGAAACTCCAAGTCTGAGATTTTAGCTCTGGGGCTGAACTCTGGAAAGACATTACAACAATCAAAACAGCTAAAACTGAGCAAAACCATCCCAATGGACCTAACCTTCCATGCATTTGTACACCTGCTCAATTCTAGCCATACAAACAGTCCCATAGGGCAGATATAGATGACTTTTAAAATAAGTTGGTGGCTACCAGTCGGCAAAGATCTGTATGCTGTAGTACAATGGACTGGCTGGAAACCTCCACTAAACCAGCTGAGTTCCACTCGAAGGAAGGGGCAGTTTCAATAGGGGAAAACAAGAGAGAGAGGACAACACATGCTTTTTGTATTGGTATACTTCCTTCTCAAGGTTAAGTTATGACTTAATTTTCTTTTTTTTTTTTTTTTTGATAGTATTCCTAAATATGTAACAGCAGAAAGAACACAGAAAATCTGACTCAAATAGATTAGGAACAGCTAGACAAAATATGTGTGAAGTTAACAGTAAAGCTATCACTGACTTAAATTGATTCACAACTTCAATCCTTCAGCATTTAAAACAACTAAAAATCTAAGGTGGCTTCCAGAATACAAAATAACAATATGTCATTATAATGTCTCTGTACAACTATTTCTGGTAGAAGAAGGAGGAAGAGATTTGAGATAAGAGAAAACAAGAAATCAGTATTGTAAAGGCATTATCATTGGGGTAAATGAATATAAAAACAATAAACTATAATTTTCATCATGATTTCTTGTTTGTCTTCAAAGTTACGTTTCAGAAGCGTAAACAGTTGTCCAATTTCTGTGGGGTGACAGGAGCTTGCCATGTTTGTTTGGGCATGTCCACTGATACAGAAATTTTGATATAAAAGTTCACAAGGGTCATGTAAATCACATGATGGAGAGTGTTGGAAAGTTGAATTAATAGAGTAATCTGAACATTAAATATACCTTAAATTGTAAGAATTACTATACAATCAGAAAAGCACTGAGTTAGATTTCTAAGTGTTAGGTATAATACAGAGTGAGTGATATGGATGAAAGAAATGGAGGGTAAGCAGCCTGGAATCACAAGGGAAGGAGTAAGCAAGTCCTGACCAAGCCTTTCTACCAAAACAGATGCATCTAAGCCCTATGGAACTGCCTTTTTACTTTAAGAGGAAAAACTTTGTAAGCAAGGCTTAAGTCTCATTGAAAGTTACTGTTTTGTTTGTTCTCCTATGTCCAAAGTCAGCACTGACAGCAGGCAAGCAGCCTGACATGGGACAAGGCCAGAGACAGGTTGTAGCTCTGGTAATACAGTCACACTCTCCAAGGCCATTGCCAAATGTGTAAATCTGCAGGAGAGTTTGACACAGTGGCACGAGCCTCAGGCACAGTGCTGACATCCTAGACTGCCCGCCAGCTTGGCCACCGCTTGCCCTCCCTGTGGATCATCGGGTGCCAGCCCTGAGCTGTTTTGAGTGGGTCCCAGCTCCTTCTGCCCGCTGTGTCTGAGATGAGGTGCTGCCATGTTGGCAATGGCATCTCAGTACTGTCAGAGCAGCCCTGAACTACCTCATTTACAGCAGCAGGAGCACAGGTCTTTGTCTGCCAAAGCAAAACTCTCTCTTTGTAGCTGGGGAGGTTACAGCGGCCATGGGGGAGGTTCTTCAGGCCTGTGATCTCTCACGGATAAAGACAGTGAGGATCAGAGTGTTTTTTCAAGCCCTAGCACAGTGTGCACAGGACACACCTCGGCTGCCATCCGTCCCCTTGACATACTCCGAACAAGCACAGAGAGACTTAGGGTTATTTCATGCTCTCAACTGAGCCCTAAGGTGCAGGATGTCGCTGTATTCCTGATTTCCAGTTTGGCTACTGGTAGGAGCTTGCTGATGTGCCTCCTCCACCACACATAGCTTGTGTGAAGCCTTTTACAACCTCAATATGTTTCCTGCACTGTGACTTCTGCCAGACCTCCGCTGTCCTGGCCCATGAAGAGACACAAGGACGATCTGCCCTGTTAATAGGCACAGATCCACACCACAGAAAGTAGAAGCAGAAGGCCACAATAATCATATCTTCCTCATTTCAGATGTATCCCACACATTGATGTGCAACTACTCTTGCCAGCCCAAGACAGAAAAAGCCAAAGACGACTGGCGCTTTGCTGCACTGGGTAGGAAAAAACCCTATTCAGATTACTGAAAAGGATAGTGTAATGTCCAGGGGATGCTGTAGTACTATGTGAAGTGACTTGCATTGAAATTGCATTGAAAGAGGGGCAAGGACATCCTTATGCAGTGACTCCAGTGATTACATTGTGAGAACAGAAAGCAGGTCAGAAAAAAAGGCCTGTGTGGAAACAGTGGCAGACGCAGTAAAACTCTGGCATGGACAAATGTTGCTTAATCTGACATAAGGTCAGCCAGGAATAGTACCTATTTACTTGTTAGCAATTCTGAACTGGTGCAGTGTGGTGTAGAGTAATCACTGATTTGTGTCACCTGGTTGCTCCTTTTTTAGCAAAGCACCAAGAGCTATGTTGCTGCTGTCCAGCTACAGCCTTTGGTTCTTAGGCTACCATAGAGACCTACAGGTCTCTACGTCTGCTACATAAAGTCTGATAACATGCTCCTCTCAGTGCCATGATGCTTTATTAACATAATCCAGCAACTCTGCCTTCTGTATATTTGAAGTCGTAAGGAATGTTTTAAAATAAGAAAGGATCACTTTGCCCACCAAGAGAGGATCTGAATACCTTATAATACTGGTCATCGTATTAAAAATCTACCTGCAGTATTTGTTGTACGGTCTCCTTCTGAAAACTAAACTCCATCACAAATAATTAAGAACTTTCTCTGAAACCTCAAGATTTGCTGATTTAGCAGAAAAGATGGGTTGTAACAGATGAAGTCCAGCAAATTTTGCTGAGGTGGTTTAGATGTTACCGCTCTCAGTTATTTTTCCTGTCCTTCTGCCAAAGTTACTGCCCCTGAACAGAAGGGCAAACTAAAATGTGGGCCCATATCTCACACAGCCCCTTCAAACTGCTGAGATATCAGTCTGCAAAATGACACCCTTGAAATACAGGTGTCAGTCTTTTTTTGTTGACCCTAATACAGGGCAGAGTTGAAAGAAATATCTCCGTCAAAAGCCTTAAGAACAAAAGATGGGAAAACAAATTTGTATCAAAACTATCTCAGTATTCTATCCCACTTGTTCTCTCAATGAATTCAAGTCACAGCCTTGTTTCTCTACAACTGTCCTGTCTCTGCTCCTGCTAATTTTAGCCAGGGTCCTCTATTACAGGGCAAGATGAAAAGGAAGTTATGAAAGGATCTGAGCCATAGCTTTCCTAAACCTGCTATATTTTTCAAGTTCCTCAGTCAGCTCCCAAATACCTGTTGTGGTTCTATCAATTCCAGCACACAGCATGGAAACACAAAGTGCCAAACAGATACAGCTATTTGTAAGAAAAAGCCAAAACCTTCCATCCACTCTCAATGATCTCTGACTCTCAGAATCTTGCCTGAACATTCATCAAATATTCCCTTTGTCTGTTGTCAACACTCTTAAATACATGAAGAACTCAGTCATGAATGTATAAACTTTTGTCAGTCTCTAAAGTAAATGGAGTTTTCTTTTAAAATACTTTAAATCAAAATCACTCAGTGCATGGTGCTCTGTACTGTTATCCTCCTTTCTTCAGAGAGTGTGTCTGCTTTTGATCCTTTATTCCAGACTTCTCCCCAGCACTGATTTCTCTGTCAATTTGGAAGCTGTGCCCTGTGTTAATGTTTAGATGGCGTATTTTGATGTTTTTTCTGTCTTGCTTTTTAAAAATATCTCTCCTAAAATTGGTGCTGATAAAGGTTAAAGACACTCGAAGATAATGTAATTGAGGCTTTTGTTCTTCCTCTCCACCCTCCCCACTATTATGTGAAGTAATAGTCAAGTAACTGTTGATGGGCCAAAAATTCCATATGAGTTGCACCAAGCTCTGTCCCTGTACAGCTAACAGACTTTGGTCTATCCTGCTACAGAGTAAGGGCCCAAACTCACCAAAGACTAAAGACCACAGTCCAGGAAAAAGTTCCTCCTCAGGAAGCAGAAATCAATCTCTCTATTTCCTACTTAGACCCCCACCCCATCCCTCATATTGCATGCTGAGGGAATTATGATCTTGCTTTGATAAGCCATTTCTGCCATACTGTGCAAGGAGATCACCACTTAGGATTCAAGAGTCGTGTCATCCCTTCCCAAACAACATTCAATATTCTTTGGACACTGCTTCATGTAATACCCTTCTCTAGTGGTTAAATTGTCTTTATTCATGTAGTGAGAAGAATGGCAACAAGGCGGCAAAGACTGAATCAACTTTAAGACAGAACGTAGCTGAAAAAGCAAAGAAATCTTTCTCTGGTGTATGCGTGTGTGTATATATATATATCTATTTTTTTCTTTTAATAAACTTTTACATTACACTCACTTTCAGAGAGAGAGAAGTCTCTGTTAAGAAGCAATGGAGAACTCTGAGATAGAGTAATTGGAAATGTGTCCTTCTGCAGCTCCTATTCACTGCTGGTGTTCAGCAATAAAAAGAGAATTGCAACCATGAATCACAAACACTACTGTGCTGTCTTAATACTGCCTTTCAAAAACTGAAAAGGCAAATACCACTTAGTAAAGGAGAAGCCCTCATATATCTGATACACCTCTAAATGTTCTGTGATTAATCTTTTTTCTTAAAAACAAACAAACCAAAACAAACACTGGTTGAAAAAAAAAATCCCACATCCGACAATCTAGATTTCTAAAGCTTTGATGGAATGAAGCCATTGGTAAGCAACAGTAGAACTTTACATAGAAAAACCCCAAACACTTTACTAAAGCTATCAAAAGAGCTATTCTTTTAGGCAGTTTTGGAGTAAATAAAACAACACTTACTCCTTTAAGTGATTTGTTTGCATTAAATGATTCATTTGCATTTATTTGTCTAATCCCAGAGAGGTTATTGTGCTGCAGCATACTCACACATTCAATCGGGCTATTCTTTAAAGCCAAGTGCTGTGGCTTCTAAAGTGGGAGTGTGGATGCTGGATTTCAGCAGAGTTGGAATCCACTACATAAATTGAAAGACTTTGCTATTCTGTATTGTCCGTATCACGCTTCCTTGTTGAAACAACATCAACCTTTCAGCAGTGGGAAGCGTGCAGCCTGGGGAGCAGGAGGGATTCCTGACATGCCGCGTGGCCCTTTGGGAATCACTGTGAGATGTGTTTCAAAAAGCACTGGTGGCTGCCACTGTTCTTGCTGTGAGTACTTTTTGAACAGCTTCCATAAGCCTCTTCAGGATTATGGTCCCATAGTGCCTAACTGGAAGGCAGCAAGAGTTTCAAGTGCAGATCCCTCCCTGAAGTCACGCGTGCCCTTCATGCTTCAAGGTGGGACTTGAGTTTTTTGTTAGGCTGGCTTTCACTAACCTTTCTGCCTACGTGGTCTTGCTGCTTCTCTTGCCCCAATACTGACCCTCATCTGGATCAGGGAGCTGAACTGGTGAAAGACTGTAAAAAATACAAAGTGAACGGATTTTTTCCCATTTAGCACTCTGAACTCGTTCACCATGATTTATCATGGGCTTAATGCAAGAAAGAAAATGGAAGTACATGGCTGGGGTAGGTCAGAAGAAAGTTTTTACAGTGGTTTAACTATATTGTTAAACCACTCCCTCAGTTTATCTATTTGTCTGTTGTAAATAAATCCTTCTCCATGTGCAATGCTTTAGGAGCTGTGGTTGAAAAAGACACTTACGTAAGCGCTAATGCAATCTGAATAAATGGTGGCATTTAGGCAGGGGCAATGGGGGGGGGGGTGAGACAGCCATTACATATTGTAATTGGAGATTTATCCACCAAAGCTTTACATTTTGAGTGGGACAAACTGGATGTCCCAGAAACCAGCAGTTAAACAAACACTGAATTTGTAAACCCATTCAGAATTTGTAAAAAGTATTGTTGTTTTATTACTGTTATTTATCTTGATCGTGTTTGTTCTGCTTAGAAGAAATAAAACACAGGCGCTCTTTGCTTTAATTGCTGGGCCTATTCTTTAGTAAACAATGAAAAGTGATTAGAGATGTTTTTTGGCATGCACAGCCCAAAACCACCTAGTGAGAGTTCAAAGAACAAAGCAAAAGCTTATTGGAAGAAATTACTCAGCTAACTAAACTTGTATATCTTTGAGTCAGACATTTTTTCAGCATCTTTACCCCATTTATCAATGCACAATTACTGTCACTATTGTGTTGTGTCATTAGGCGTAAGGTTACAAGTGCCAGTCGGAATAAAAAAATTGCAGTAATGTTGGCATAATTTTTCATTATCATCTTCATTAACCACAGCTAGTGGGAGTAAGAGTTTATCCTTGCTGTTGTCATCGTCATGACAACGCTTCCAAAGCTTGTCTGCTGAGAGTTCACCAGATACAAAAACCTGAATGTCCTCATTATTCCGCTTCTCACACTCTCACCCATGCCAAGGGTGATCCGAGATGCACAGGGCCCTTGATTTATCCCCTGTGATTTCTCCTGACAGCCTGGTATGGTGTCTCAGCTTAAGGCAATCGGTCTGATTTCACAGTTTAATTACTGCTAATCTGAAGGAGCGTGGCCAATGCTAATGAGCCAGCAGCAATCAAAGCAATAATGGCTAAACTCACCCTGTTCCATTCTTCTTTTTTTTATTAAAACACCCGTTCCCTGAAATAAGCAAGCAATTTCTGCTTCTCTGCACAACCGCATTGAAAGAACAGATGAGCCTCATGTACAATTTGGTGTTATTTCAGAAGCAGACTCTAAGATTTCTTTATATTTTGCACTTAAACCCCTGTTTAATGTTAGTTTCCAAACAGCTTTGATTCAAGAAAAGAATCAATAATTGGAAAAGACTCATTAGCAGATCACTAGCTCAACCGCAGAACATCCACGGTGGCACATCGGGGCCAAATTTGGGATGGAGGCCTCCTTGATTTTTGCAGCTGGGCATCAATGATTATGCAGTGAATGAAAATATCTATGATGGCACTGTAAAAGACAACCTAGAATATTCAGAAAGGGCTTTATTGTAAAAGTAATTAATGATAAAACTGGATAACAATCTACGCTGTAAAATGACCAGTGCTCTCAGCTAACACCACCCAACAGCAGCAACTCGCGCATTCTCCTTTTTCTCCTATTGTTGAAAGAGATGAAGGAAAGTATAGAAAAAAATCTTCAGGACTGATTTCTCTCAATCACACCAGCCCAAACACCAGGAGTAACTCCGGGAAAATAAAAAGAATTAGACCTTGTATCTGCCTTTCCGTACATCCATTGTCAGTGTCATGAGTTCCTCCAGATAAATCTTCATTGGCCTTTTTCTTCTTCAGAGCAGAACCTCTATGTAAAATATTTACCAAACTTTACTGTGATGATTTGATTAACATACAAAACCTTTCACACTTTGATGTTTCTCCAAACAGAAAGTAACTTATTAGAAGCAAGACCCCAACATCAGTGTAAATCCTAGATATTTCGGCAACCTTCATACACCTATTTCATGTTTACTCTGGTGAGCCATAAGCAGACTCTGGTCCATTTTGAATTAAGCAGAAAAACTGTGTTTCAGTGCTACTGTGTGTGATTTATGATATATAAATAGAAGGTTAGGCAATATTTTGCTTGCTAAATGACACAGGAGGAAGAATGATAGCCAAATCAGCCATAAATAAGAGGTTTTAGAGCAACTTTTGAAGAATGTGAACTGCTTGTCTTGTGCTTGTCTCAAGTTTATCTGTCATTACTTCAAATTTGGTGTTGCTCAGTTAACCTGAAGGAAAATACCTTTTTAAGAATTTTGTGGGCACCTAGGAATACCTGACCAGAGTGGAAAATCACGTCTTCTTTGCAGATAAAGGTGTTTAATAAAACAGTAAATATTAGAATATACCATTTGCTTTTTACAGCAATGTCATTTAAACATGTAATATAGCAAGACAGTGACACTTTATAGGATTAAGTCTATTATAAATCATTTTATCTCATCCATTCATTAAAGAGCTGTTCTATCAATCCACATTCACAAAGTCATATTTAAAAATAGAAAACTCCAGACTGTAATGCTACAAAGATCTGTTATTTTGCAGTGTTTTTAAACCTATTTTACCTATTTTTTTTACTCTGTCTCAGTACAAGAAAAATAATGCTATGGGTACTCACAGAATATAGCTATTTTCATAAGATATATGAGAGACAGAGTGTCACAAGAGGGGAACATCATTCTAATAATATTTTGTACTTCATCATAGCACTGTCAGAAGATGCCAATGGAGACTCCAAGTCATTTTAAAGAACCACTTCATTTACAGGGAAGGAGTTCACTCCTAATGAAGTTGGAAAGCCTCTGGGGCTTTCTCCAGCCTTTGCAATTCTGATTTCCTTGGAGAACTCCTGGTAAATCTAAGAGATCCAGAGATTTCAGTGTGATTAAGACTCTATTGACACAGACATTAAAATGGCGCTAGTCAAACTATGCCATAAACCTTACACAAAAAAACTCTCTCCATAACAGCTCAGGTAGACTGAACTAGAAGTCTGCCAGTAATGACAGTAATATGGTGTAACTATGAGGCACAAGTGATAACAAGGAAAAGAAGAAGAAAAATCTAGGTTTAAGATCTTGCTTGTCCCCATTAGCACACCTCCTTGATACTCATCTGCCTTAGCTGGCTGAGGAACTGAGAAATCTTGGTGTAAAGCAAAGAAAAAATATGTAGAGCAGGGAACTGCAAAATTCAAACTGTGTACGAAAGAGTTCCAATTCCCTAATATTCTAACTTAGAATTATCTATGTGGCAAGAATGCAATCTGATGCCACCAGAAAACTGATGTGGTATAGCTACATGGAAGATCTGAAGCCCTGTAAATAAAACTGACATTTCCACATAAGGCTAAATTCTCTGATTTGGTTCACTGGAAAACTCCACAAATTCTATCAGTAAAGCAGGCAGAAGAGAAGGAAGGAAGGTGGAACAATACTTATTTACACTGTTGTTATAATAATAATAAAATCCAGAATGTATATACAACTGTCAGATTTGAATTTGAATTGACCTGAATTCCACTTAAGCCCCTATATTATCTCATTCTGAGCTAAATTGATTATGTTTAACATAGCAGTGGGTTGTCCATATAGATGCACTCAAAAATAGAAGGCAAGGAAATATCCATTCTCATTTGTAGTTCTGACTTGGCTCTCCCCTTTTATTGAATATCCATCAGAAGATCTAGGTTGATAAGAAGTTGTCAGTCAAGAGTAAGTAACAGACACAAGGACTTTGGCAAAATTGAGGCCTTGTAAATTTGGGTCAAAGAGAGCAAGTTGCAATGAAAAGCTGCAACGGATCAGGGAACTAATTTTATGTCATTCTGAATAATGGAAAGTATCACAGCCATTGAATTATCCTTCTCTTCCCATAAATGGGAATTGCTAGCACAAGTGTAAAGCCTTTTTGTCACTAAAGTGATACAGGCATCAAGTAAGAGATGTCATTAACAAATGTGGGGTATTTTAGTGAAGTGTGATGTGATGGACCCTGTGACAAAAGAAACACAGTGATGAGCAAAGACTTCTAAAATATAATGCAGGGACACGTTAGTCATGTGGAGGCAATGCAAACCAAAGAATAGACTGTCAAGAAATCTGAGTTTATTTCCTTCTGGATGTTGTGAATTTAGAGGTCACCAGTTTTGGTTAGCTGTGGATCCGGCATCCTGGTACTCTTCCCCCTCAAAATGGATTTCTCAGATAATAATCTACCAAGTGGCCAGACTCAGTGCTGCCGAGACTGCAGTTCTCGCACAGTTTGAACTGACTCAAGTTATAAGTTATAATAAAGCAACTACCTTCTATTACTCTGAAATAGTGTTGCTGCTGAGTTTTTTGCAAGACAGGAGTAAGACAGCAGTATCAGGTCACTGCTGGGGAAAGAAGGGATCTGAGGAATCATATAGAAGAATTGGAAGAGAAGGCATTTGAAGTAAACACAGAAAGAGAAAAGAAAATTAACAAAATTGGAGAGATCTTAAAACAGAAACAAATGTCAGAGGCAAAGGAAAATAAAAGAAAGCAAACTTGGTTTGTTTAGCAACCAAGACTAATTCCCCTTCCTGTTAGAAAAGACCTTCATAGATCAAAGTATTAGAGCGCTCAGAATTCCACTTGGGCAACCAGCGATATCCTGATTAGATTTGTATTTAAACAGAATTCTCATACATTTCAATTATCAGAATCATTGGAGCCAAGTGCTCTTTCAAGTTAGACCTAAATTATCCATTCTTTAACAGAAAGTGAAAAGGCATACAATATTGATACCAAACTTTGATCTGTAGAACCATATATACTTTTAGCAGTCATGAGCATAAATGGAAGCATTCTGTATTCATACAGTTCCACTGGTAAGCTGAAAACTTACTACAGCAAACAAAAGTAAGTATATTCTTGGGTTTTAGCTGCTTTAATATTCAAAGGATAATCTTTCAGCCTAGTCTTCAAAATTGTTCTTCAGAAGAATTACTTCTGTATGCTTAAAAAGAAAAAAAAAAGTACTGATTTTCATATGTTGGGCTAAGCACCATCTACAAACAAGTGCCCTTGATGGCACGCCATTTGAGGGTGCAAAGCCAGATGTACCCCAAACCCAGGAGTCTCTTTAAATGATGATGTGTGATCAATGGATTTGCACGTTTAAATATTGCGAGTAGTGAACAGGAATCTAAATATCTATTGAAACAGCACTGGAAGTTAAGCATATTCAGTGTTACTGAAAAACAGTTTAAAGGTTAATAGCACTCAAACACAACAGAGAGGCCTAAAAGGTATCTCTATAAGAGATCTGGGCATCAGTGGAAATTCTAGCCTTTGCTTAAATGCACAAGAACATATATAGGGACAAAACATTCACTACTACTTAAAGATGAAGATTTTCTAATCTCCTCCTTTGGTTTTCTTACAGTACCATATGAAGTTTAATGTCTCCACTTTTATTTTTTGCTATTCAGTAGACCCTAGGGATCATGCTGTTACTATGTCTTATGCTGTCTGTAGAATCATGAAGTGCGCGCAGGATAATGGGGAGAATTCATCAACAGAGGAGATATCCAGTGAATAATTCTCCAGATTCAGAGAACCATGTCCCTTCACTTACCTTCCAGAACTTTACTAGCGAAAGAGATGACTCTGAATCACAGCACAGCAAAACAAATTTCATCAGTGCTTGTTCCTGTTGTGCACCTTTGACCACCTTGTGACTGCTCTCATCCTCCCCACTTTGCCCCTAAAAGCAGCCTCTTTGCCCTTGCTGTGTTTTTTTAGGTTCCTTCCACAATATCTGCACAACATCCTACTTCTACTTTCAGACACTTGCCTTATTATAGCAATTTTCTCCAAAGAATGACACTGCCTATCTCATCTGCAAGAAACAATAGAAAACAAAGATGTTTAAAAATGTCATGGTCATCTGGATATATCCTTCTCAGGTGCCATCTCCCCCTCAGTGCCATCTGTCAATCCCAGTTTCTGTGTTGTACTAAATGCAGTTACCTGGGCAAGAGATCAGCTTTTGCCCTGTCTTACAAGGGACTCAATATATATTTGAAACCCTAAAAATAATAATGCACTATAATAATAATTAAAGAACAAAGACTGCTTGTAACTTTTCCCTTATCCTGATGAAATTACAAGTGAAACAAATCTACTCTTTATCTCTAACACAACACCACCAGCATATCTGAATTATAGTTTTCTCTTGTTTGATAGTTTAAATAATTTTAGAAAAATGTTAGGTGAACACCTGCTGTTTCCACTGAATAATTTCTCTAGAAAGTAGGATGACCCTACTCACATTCACAGTTCTACTGCACAGAAAAATAAACAAGAATTGCAGTATGAATTTACCAATTAGGTTCATGTCTTACTTCAAGTAGGTAGAATGTCTGGGGTGGAAAATTTAGATGTAATTCATATGTACAGTGGATAAAAAAGCATTAGTCTGAAAAACATACAAAAAGTTATTACTGGCATAAAAATGGCAGATTGCCAATCTGTACCATTTTCTGTCTGTGGAAATTATCGTTTTATTTCTTCAAAGGGCTAGGTCTTTCCACTAGCCCATATGCCTAAGTGACACCATTTTTAGCTATCAGTTTAGATATTTGTTCCACACTGGACTGTGTGTCCTCTTGGGATACTGTCAAAGCTGGCATAAATGTCTGTTACCCAGTTCTATCTCACCAGGTAAAATTCCGAAGTCAGGGCCTCACTTTGCTTTTTGTCAACGCGAAGGAGAAACATCAAAGGACCTTCCATTGCTAGACAGAAACGGGGTCATCTTCATCATTAGCAGCGATAACAGCTCAAGATGGATGTACAGAACATCTGCAGAGTTGGAAATGCAGCACTGACAAAACCATTTGCAAACTGTTTTGGATTATACAAAGCCCTTGCGCACAGTACTTTTCCCTTTTAACCCTTCCATACCAAATCAGCTCTTGAAAAGGATGCCAGTAGTCTTCCTCCCATCTCTGTGGCAATACTCAGTATTCACACTAAAGAACTTTTTGGGGTGTCAGTAGCTGCAGCTGTCCCTATTTGTGTGATCCCAAAAATCAGGTTTGCGTAAGACTGCTACTTCTTATAAGTGCTGGTGAGTCTGCCAGCCTGCAGCCCCCAAATTCACCGGACGGCCATGTTTAGCCAGTGAGCTATGGGAATGACGAAGTGCGGGAACCCTCTCTCCTTAAACCACTGAAGCACTATTCTAAGTAGGGGCTCTAGGGTATCTGCATAATCTGCATATATAATGGGAACGTGAAAAAAAAATTCCATAATTCTAAACAGTTTAATTACTTCAGTTGAAATGAGGGACGAAGTCAAGCCATTTTACCTGCCCCTAGTACTTAGTTCTCTCACATGACAGCTACTGTGCCATCCTCTACAATAATCTCTGTAGGACAGGAAGAAAAACAAATACTCACCTTCCATTTCAAATTATTTTTAGTAAGATATATGAATCATCTTTGTCAACATAACCCAGAGGATATTGAAAGCCTTTAGAAAAACTAACTCAGGTTACTTTTTCCATCACATCATTAAGCATGTCTAGAATTCTTTAAATCATGCTCTGTCAAATGTTTTTTTTGGGGAAAATGCTGTTAAGCTTCTTAACCATGTTCCTCAAATAAGAAGCGATCCACTTTTTCTTATTTATGTTATTTACAGACAAGAAAAAGAAGAAAGATGCACAAGAAATCTTTAGGCTCCCTGTTTGGTATCTTCATATGATTCAGTAAACAGCAAGATGCAACCCATGTATGTTTTAAAATAGCTTTAGAGATGCCAGAGAATAATTTTTTATGGATCTTTGTGCTTTGCTCTTTCCCAGCTATGCTAAAACCACAGCAGTGGATGGTAGCAGGCAGTTGTGTTATACACATGATGTTATACTATATGTATAAAATATTATGTATTAATATTATCTACCTCTCTCCTTTAAAATTTTCCTTAGCAGTAAAAGAGGCAATATCATCCTAACTGGACATCGAGTAACTCATCACTGCAATGAAGGCAGTCTGCTTCTATCTTGTTTTAGACCATCTTCTGACTCAGACAGTCTCATCTTACTGGTTTACACTTAATTTGCCTCCTCATTATCTTTTCAACCATAAAAAGATAACTTCTTTGTTACTTAAATAGAAACGCAGGACATAACCGAACACTTCCTGCAGACAAAAAACTCTATAGGTTAAGATGTTTTTAGTCCGCCTGTGCATGGGACAAAAAGAAGGGGGGAAAAAAAAAAAAAGCCAGACCACACTGTAAGGACATTTCTCCTTTGCCCTAACAGCAAAGGCACCTGGGCTACTGAACAAGTAAATTTGCCTTCACAGATGACCAACTCTAGAGTTGTACCTCTTGGCATTTGCTACTTGAGCCGCTTTAACTGCTTTTTAGCTCTTGCCTGAGGATATGCCTGTTCCTGCCTCAAGTCATCTTCCAAGAAACCTCAGTCTAACAGAGAGAGTCTAAGGGAGTGTGATAGAAAGAAAACCCAAACTAGCTGTCTGGGAAGCCAGAAAGATGGGGAGAATGAAAACAAATTTGTGTTTCTTGAGGTTTATCAGCAGAGCACACACTGAAGCAGGGTGTGAGTGGAGGGAACTTCTTCCCTTCAGCAAAATGGGAAAGGTATTATAATAATAATACTACGTTTATCCAAGCTGGAGTGTCAGTGTCCATTCTGAGGAAAGAAAGCATATAAAATAACCAGAGAACTGAAGAAAGCTGAAAAATTATCCTTTTACAAATCTGTCCTCATTTAGCCCATAGCTGTAAGATGGTATTTCCCTAATGTAACCTCCCAGTTTCTGTCAGTCAAAGACTGCATTTTCCTGAACTGGAAGTTGTATCCAGAGCATTGTATTTAATAACCTTTGATGTATCTTTCTGCCTTGAATTTGGCTAATAATTTCGTAAACGTCTTTAAACATGTGGTATCCAAAACATCCTGTAGCAATGAAATCCTCATTTATTCTGCATTATGAAGAAAAAGCGCTTTCACGCTGACTAGCAATTTCAGGGTGCTGCTACTTCTTGTTCTGTGATAACAGGGGATGGTCATCTCCTCTCTGTATCCTCTGGATCATTGATAATTTTGTGCACCTTTTTACATCTTTGATGTTCACAGTATTATGCATACTGTGAGACTCCTTTCTCCCCAGGGGGAAGAGATTTGGTGCATTCAGTCTCTGCTTATACCAGTACTGTTTAATTCCTCTGCTCAGGCTGTCACCTTCTCTGCAGCAATTCCAGTTCCATCACATCCCACTGGAGACAGGGTAACAAGAGCTGCACATAGTGTACGAAACACAGGAACGTCACAAGTTAGAACTGGGAAGGCATTTTCTTTTCTGTTCCATTCCTTTTCTGGTAACTCCTTTTTGTTTGATGAAGCTGCATTTTTACAAGCTTCTGGGCTGTGTGCCAGCGTGATGTGAGATGACTTGACATTTTCAGTGTTATTTTTCTAAACCACGACTTCGTTGCAGTCGGTTGTCCTGTGGGATGGCTTCCCAGGAAAGAAACGAATTGGCCATGACTGAAGAGTCACCGCTACCTGTGTACAAGCCACCCCTGCTATAGATTTAATCTCAAAGCAAGTGTTGCTGTTCTGGAAAGGTCCCTCCGGGAGAAGGCAGGTCCACATCATGGCTGAGCGGCTGCATTAGACGGCACAGTATTGTAATGTAATTAGAAAACAGCTGTGAAGGAACAATCAATTGTTTTTTGGCAGTCACGGCCAATTTTGCACCAATGCAAATGATGAATTAGATCCTGCAAGTTTACAATATCTGCTGAGAGCGTAATGGCAGAAGCCATGCTAATGATTTCAAATTTCATTTATACCATTTTTGGCCGATGGAGCAGTCCTTCATCCCCCAGAAGCCTCCACTGTGAAGGAATTCCCATACACTGCACCATAACACCTATTGGGAAGGGGAGAGGAGAGCCAGTGGGTTGGGTATGGAAATCAGGCAGCTACCTTTCAGCCACAAACTAAATGTAGTACATTCCTCTTCCTTTCCAGAGCAGGAACCATGCCGTTGAGACATGCATTGCTCAGCCTCACCAAATAAACATAAAACTGGCAAGAGACAACAACAAAGTACGCAGTTACTACCAGGCTGCTCCTCCCTGACTATCAAGCCCAGTCTGCTCACTATGTATTAGTGCATCAGAAACATTCATCCAAGAGAAGAGCGTTATTCCTCTAAACATGTTCCTCATGCCAGTTCTTTTAACAAACATCTAGCTCTGTTAAGGCTATTAAATATCGGCCTGTGAACTATCATCTACTCCTAAAATGGGTGCAACTTTATTGTCTGAATGATGATACTAATCTCTGGGACCACATTCTCTTGCTGAGGCCCCCTACAAGATCTTTCGAAATCATAGCATGTGTCAGCTGGGAGTGGAAATGCTTCTTAGAAGGATAACTGTTAAAAACATATTTTTGCATTTGTAGCAATGCCTGTTGACATGAACAAATGGAATCCAGTTGGCAATATGTTCACGTAAGTGCAAACTTTGAGATAAAGTTGTTAGAAACAACATTCAAAAATGGCCTTTGCCCTTCTTATTCTGGCCTGAAAATAGCTGCGTGTCAGCCTTTAGAAGGCAGTATTTTCAGCCAGATAGTCAATAATTTTAATAGAATTAGCATGGGACAGAAATGCCATCCAAAAAATGGATTCATGTTTAATCTGGTAATCTGATCCCATATGGCACTTTAAAGAGTGGGAGGAATTAGTGTTTGCTGCTTAAAGAAATTACCCAGAAAATGACTGCTGAAGACAGACCAAATAGTACCTCATCAGCATTCAGTGTGAAAAAGACAAACAGCACAGGAACAAGAGAAGTTAAAAGGTGAGCCAGCAAAGAAAGCCAAAATTTGTTCCTGTGTGGCTGGGAAAGGGATAACAATCAGATGATAAAGGCAACCTCACAAAGTACTGGATATAAATAAAGAAGAATTAGAATATATTGCACAGAAGGGTAGAAGGCAGTTGAAAAGCCAAATCTAACAATAAGCCAAGCTCCATCCTTAAATACCCATTCACCTTCTCTGCAGTTCTGAGAAGGTGTTAAGAATGGATCGGAAAGCACAGTTTCGTCTCATATTTATCTCTAATCATCCTGATAAAGGAAGTGAAGGCCTCAGGTACAAGGCTTATAATGACTGTCTTGGTCCTGACACTTGACTGTTCTTCAGGTCACAGTTTCAGGACACAATTCTGGGAGGCAAAACAGGCCAATGCTGTTCTTTCTTCCTGCCTTCGTCCCTCAGTCCTGCTGATCCTTTTGTCTGTGTGGCCCTGTGGTGAACTAGATTCAGAAACTCAACTCACAATTAATCCTGTTAAAGAATTAAAAAAAAGGACTAGGCATATTTTTAATTCAGCTGAGGTCAACCAGTTCATCTGTAGCCCTGCAAAAAGTGGCAACGGCACAACTGAGGAGCCACCCCTGGAGTGAACAGTTGGAGATAAATGTAATAAACAGATGGAGTTGAAGAGGAGAAGAGCGGGAATGGCTCATGCTGCCTTTGATGCCAAGAGCGACGTCCGCAGAAACGCAGCCTCAGAGCTCCCAGTTTGTACTGTCTCTGGAAGTATGTTAATATCCGCACAAACACAGTAAATATGGCTTTTGTGCTAAAAAAAAAAAAATAATGACCAGAGAGAACAAAAATAGCTGAGGGATGAGATGTGACAAACATCCAAAGCACTTCAGATTCTGGGCAAGCAGCTCAGTAATTTAATGATGCCTTTTCTATGTTCTTCTCCTTCTATCAGGATGTTCAGCTTTCCTGACCTGCCTCACACTGGAAAACCTTCTTTCGTGATATCAACCTTTCACTTGGCCCATCCCCAAAAATCCTACAAGGTATGAGGAGCCCTTCTCTTTCACTGAAATTATGAAAGCTGAAGGGCATCAAAACAACAGCCAGTGAAGTTGCAGCTAAACCAAAGCAGGATTTGCAGGTTGCAAATCTATTTAGTGATTCTGTAACTTGACATAGACATGTAGCACAGGTTAAAAACCAAAGAAAAGCTCTTTTCCCCCTTCCCACCTCCCTGGAAAGGAAAGCATTTAGCAGAACAAAGCGCCTGTTGTAAAATGAAATAAGATGTGACTGTTCCCGTATGGAGATTACACAAAATACACCCCTAAAGAATTATTCTGTTGCTTACTTCTGGGGTAAGAATACAGGATTTATCTGTAAAAGCAGCTCAGACCAGGGCAGTGCAGTGGCTAATGAAACCCATGCCAATATGTGTCCAAATCCTTTCCTTTGTGTCACCAGTTCAAGCACACCAATTTGCGACAGAGCTACGAAATGAAAAATCACAGCCCAGTGCACAGAGATAATATAGACAATAACTAAGCTTTTGCTGCGTGCTTATGCACACATGCAACACCGCAGCATTCAGCTCAGGCAGAGCTTGGCTGGCTCACCAAAGCCAACAGCCCTGAGATAGAGAGTCCAAATTAAGGGGAAGGAAAAAAAAAAATAAATCTCTCAGGTGCAGTCTACAAACACAACAGAACAAAATACTTTGTGACTGTTATTCTGCGGTTCAGAACAGGCACAGACCCTGGGTCCTGCACAAATACCCAATGGCAGGATTAGTGCTATGGTATTGTGCCCTTAACGGACATATACCTTCTTCTTAATTCTCCCTTTACCACCCCACCCACCTCCTTTCCTTCCTTTTAAACTACCTAAGGATGTCCCAAATCTCTGGAAAATATACTTTAAGGAAGAAAATTAATTGCATCTATAAAGTCACTCATTTGAAGAGTAAAGCATTTTTTGTTTTGTTTGGGTAGCAACTGAGCCAGAGGGAGGATATTATTCATTTCTCCTATAAAAAAAATTTAAAAATTCTTGTGAGATTCCCTAGAATTAAGGATAACCTAAGTGTCCACAGGAACTTACGTGTCCTCACTTACCAGCCTAGTTTCCACAGCCAGTGGCTAGTCTGGGTGTCAGAGCAGCAGCTACCAGCTCTCTGCATTACGTTAATATGGATTACCACTCATTTTTAAAAACTCTGTGATGAGCAAAAAACCCCTGACCATTTATGAGAAAAGAGCAGTATTTACTCACCAACAGTGCACAGCATGCCAAGGATGTAAATACAATAAAGGTGTATATGCATGTTTCTCCTTACCTAACCCTCCATACAATTTTCTATCTATGAGATGCAAAACTGAAACATGCTCTCAGGGTCTCTTTCACTAAGGACTGGTCACTTTTGGTAGCTCCCCTAGTCACATGCCATTACCCAGACATTTATGTGGTTTAGTGTTTTACGCAATTATAGGTTCAGACTGGAAAGATTACGATTTGCCAGGCTAGGTATAGCCAGGCTGGAGGGCTTCCCCAATTAATAGAAACCCTGTTGTTATCACCAGTGACCCCTTCCAGGCTGTGCTTGATTTCCCTTGTTTCATTTCCCCTTTCCCTTCTCTAAAGGATTTGTTTAACTTTTTGCAGCAAAATATCAATTAGGTGAACTGAGGTGGCATAAAAGCAATAAACACTTTCTTTGTGCTCTGGTCAGCCAGGATTTCCTTATTTCACCTAAGAGAAAGGCAAAGATCGCGTTCCTAAAACCAGAGTTTTATTTGCCCAGCAGCCTAGCAGGTTGTGCCACTATTAGCACATCTAGCTCACTAACAGTGCAGTGGTTGCTTCCAGTCAGCTTTTACAAAAAAGTAATTATTGACAGATCTGAAAGCAAAAATGGCAGACTGAATGTACTAGAGCTACTGTAACCGTAATCCTTTACTAAACCTATCCCAGAAGTGTCCTTCAGATTCTGCAGTGTAATTAAAATGAAGATGTTAGTAAATTATGTTTATTATTTCAGGATTTGGCTAAAATAAGGAAGATGCTTTGCCTTTTTGATTGCTATATTATTTTCTTTATGGTTTTTGCATTGTGTCCCTCGTTTGTGTTTCCAGACTCAGAAGTAACTATATCTTCCTTACGGGCACACACTACAGTGCATCCTGCACAAGGTACAACTAAAGACCGACTCTTGTTTCAGGTCAGTTATCTAATTACCGAGGTTTCAGGAAAAGATGTCTGAGACAAGTTTAGAAGAGGAATAACAATCCTGAACTATTGTCTAGGTGCAGAGCAGGACAGAAATCAACTAGCAGATTACTGGAGATCTAATCTAGCAAGGCAATGATGACCCTGAGCTCAGCCCGTCAAAGGGGTTAGGCACCACCTTAAATTTAGCACTTTAGCACTTAGTTCAATGACTTTCAGTGTGTAAATAGGAATATCATCACTTTGCATCCCTGAAAGGAATCACATTTAAAAATCAAGAGGTTAAACTACATTGTCTAGAAAGACCAAGTTCCCCTTGTATCTCTGCAAGTCAACTGCTTTTACGCAAGTTCAGACTATTTCTTAATATGAAAAGCACGGGCTGGAGATGGGACAGGAGATGTCTAAGACATGTGTCATGAAAAAAGCTGGAATTAATAGATGGGTCTCATCAATCTCAGCTTGCATTTGTGATGAAGACAGTGCAAAGTGAATATACACCTCAAATAAGAAAGAGATTGTCAAAAACATGTCAGTTATAAATCCAAGGTCAACAGTAGCCTTCAAAGAGTTTTCTTAAGCAGTTGTGATGGATTCCCAATTCGCTGAAAGTTTTACGTAAGACAGCTTGACACTTTATTGCCACAAGTTTCACAGCATAAAAATTTCAAGGCTTTCAGCTAACAGCAGATACATCTGAAGGAGATTATAGAAACTTGAGCTCATTTTTGGTACCTATGTTAGTTAAGCCATGAAGGGGTTCCCAAGTCATACAGGACTGCTAGATTTTGCCAAGCAATGGCACTCATTTCCTTATTTTGACTACTTATGTATGACAGGTTAGCGTAAGTCAAAGCCCACAAAAGTCTTGACAAATATTACCATTGACTTTCAGACAAAACCCATAGTGTCCTTTTCATCTTGAAGGCTATATAAGCACTCCACACATTCATACACTGTTGAGGTTCAGAAGCTTTCAAACTGATACAGAGCAACTATTTAACAATTTAGAGCAAACTTACACAATTCTTTGGAAGAAAATGTGAAGTCTACTTTAGAACCACATTTCCTGGGTTATCTTAGGTAGGTACAAAGTAATCACTTTCACAGTTTAACAGCATATGTTTTGCCTTGAATCTCTATATAGTCCCTCTGAGAATGTGAACTTATGTGACTTTTTTTTTGTTATTATTTTAAAGCTAATGTCTGAACAAGATTTACCTTGTTCTCCCACAGTGCTCTCAGTGAATCCCAAAGCCTCTAAACTCCAGGTAAGGTCTCCAGCCTTCAGGGAATGACAGAGCCATACAGGACAGGCTTCCCAGGAAAGACAGCACCTTCAGTCTGCTGGCATGCATCAACCTTGTTTGCTTCAGTTCCTAGGGTCTTCCCAGTTTCATCTTCCTACCCCAAATCTGCCATCACTATCCCTACATTGTTAACACTGCAGCTCATTAGTTGCAGTAGTGGGCAACCCACCTCTCTATTTTCCTCCTCCCATTGGCTTTCCATTGTTCAAATAAAGGAAGTGGTTTGTCAGTTCTTTGCCCATCTAACTATGCCTATTCATTTTGTAGCTCTTCTACAGTAGTTCATTCATACCAAATGAGAGGACAGATGTTAAACACCAGAGCACATAGACAGACACACAGATGTACTTATATATGGGATTCCTTCCAATCTCCTTCATGTCTTGATCAAAATGGGAAATTATTTTTTCTTCAGCGTGTATTGGGAATTAAACAAGGAAAGCAAAAATAAAAGCAAATAGTAATTCTGCAGAATCACAAAACCAGAGAATTTACACTCGTACTGTGGCTTATATTGGCATCAGCTATAAAACAGCACATCCAAGAACAGCAAAATGTGTCATGGTCTCATTTCTAGCCATAGATGCTAAATTTTAAATCTAGTCTGAAAGACAATTTTCATGAGCAACCCACCTCCCACTTCAACTGAAGGAGCACAACTTTTGCTGCAGTCTGTTTTCCTTGATATCTCCCAGGGGACCTGATCCTTCACTGCCTTCCCTAGATATCGATACTTTTGCACAAAAGGTATGATGTGCCACAGTTCTTGTTGTAGCACTCGCTCCCACTCTCCTCTCCTGCTGAGTAGGTGAAAATGAGCAAAGAAGCTGCAAGGCTGCAGAGTATAAATCCTTACACCTGCACTTTCACTACCAAATCTTTTCTATTGGAAATAATAGCATTTAAAATCTTAGCAGAGTTTATTTTTAAAGACAGTGAAATTAAAATTTTCTGTTAAAGTTGCATAAATGCAAAGGGCTCTATATATCTTGAGTATTATTTTATGTTTGATGAAATTCTGAAAACAATAATCACACCTTTGAAAGAAAACAGTATTACTAACTTTAATAAAGTTTGTCAAATATTTCCTTTCTTAGAAACATATTTTAGAGTTTTGGGTGAAAAAAAAGTATCTCTTCCCAGTTTGACATCTCTCTTGAGCAAATTTAATCCTTATCCCAATGACTATGTCTCCCACAACTTCTTAGCTTCTTCAACCTCATAATTAAGCTCTGTAGTGATCTTGGGAGCAGGCTTGCTAGGTAATGGCAGTCACAGGCAGCAGGGGGGGCTCACACATAGGGTTACTTTGCTGGCCTTGCCTATTTTCATGTTCATTTTCACTCTTTACTGATGGTAATGGCAGAACAGAGAATTTCCACCGCAGTACTAAACTTTGGAACCTAAATTTTCTGATAATTTTCTTTGGAATTTCTGTACATGAATGCTTTTGATGATAATTTATATCTATTTCTTGCATCAAGACATTCATCAGTAAATCTCAAAGCACTTTAGAAAGGAGATCAATGTCATTATCATCATTTTGAAATTAGCTTACCAAGAGATTATTATTTCTGGTACAATGCGATTGCTATATAAAAGCAGTATGAGTGCAATGGCATTTGCCTTTGTGCCATGAGTTTAACACTGCTATCTAAAGATTTCTTTACCCAAATCAGAATAAGACAGCCTTAGTCTTTTCTGCTATCTTGGGGAAAAAGAAAAAAAAAAAGGAAGCATTGAAAGAAATGTGGGACTTTTTGACTAAATTAAGAAATCCAAGTTAACACTACTATATACTTTACTTAATTCCAAACATATAATTCCAGCAAGACCAACATACAGAAAAAACCAGAAACACATGCACTAGAGGAAAGCATTCC
>NW_009597446.1:36989-39052 GCF_000690535.1 Cariama cristata
CTGCTTACAGGTTTGCTGAGCTACATGCCCTGTCCTCAATAGAAAGGGCTTCACTGATATTTTGTGGAAACACTGGCCTGATCTTGAATAACACTGTGCTTGCTCTCTCTTAACAGAGAAATAACAGAGGTCTTCAGAGAATTCAATGCTAAAATGCCATATTGAAAACTGTTTACTGTTAGTCATTTTGCTGTGATGCATCCTTGACAGGGTTTAAATATTGCCCTTACAATGCAACGCAGAACTCAGGTAAGCCATGGTAACTCCTTGCGAGGGAGGGAAGATGGAAGGAAAACATTATGAATAAGTAACAGCAGCCTTCTGAGTACTTCTGAGGAGTATATTCTTTCATGAACACCTTTAGTACAGCACATGGCTAAACTGGATTTTTGCATATTTTTGCAGTGAGTGCATAAGAAAAACCGTTTGTTAGTCTGAGAAACAGAAACCAGCAATGGTCAGCCAGAAATCATAATTTTTGCACTGCCAAAAGAAAAAATGTGGACAAATGTGTGTTTTGAAACAAAATGAAAGAGATTTGTATTTTAAATAGAACTGAAAGATGTGAGTTTTAATAACTTGACTGTTTCTACCATTCAGGCGTCAGCCTCAAGACAAAAAGCACACAAAGCAAGAGAAAGTTCTGTAACCTTTTCAATATTCTTCATTAGACTCCACCATCCACAGCCCCTAGAGTGAACTGCATCATCAAATCAATTGCACCAAAGCCTCCTCTGATTTATGAAAGGCCTCACCATGGAGTTTTCATATACTAGTTATTTAAGTACTGAAAAGTCTTACCTATAGATCCTCAAGTAATTACACACTGAGAAAGCTCACGCAGAGCAGATTTTCAGCAAAGGGAGGCCACTGTAGGAACAAAAGCCTTTTACAGCTGAAATCAGGCATGTATTACAGGCTTGTGTTTTTATAGGGCTGCATTAAGAACTGAGCCCTGAGACTAGCACAGAATGAGAGCAAGGGGACTTTCCCAGTGATAAATCTGAGGAGATATAAAGGCATTTCCAGGACCATCACTATGATGAAAACCACGTACAGGTTTTCCCTTTTCAACTGTCTGATTAAGTAATCTTTTTGGTTACCTGTGATGACACACATACACACACATGCATATGGTAGGTACTACAAATATCACCTTTCTATACTTGTTCAGTTTGGAATTTTTTTTTTTTTTTAATTTTTTTAAACGATTTCATCACCTTTACCTTCTCATCCCCCACCAGCACAGAAAAAAAGAGAACAGCTAAGCTGCTGCTTGCAGGAATAGCATCTGCTGCACTCTGGCTTGTGGGATTTGGGCAGTGGATTTGCATAGGAGGTTCTCAGTCTCCACAGTGGTGGACCACTGTGTCATGGTGGTCTGGGTAAAAAGAATGCTTAGATCTTTTCTCTGAATCCTGTCCTTCAAACAGCAGAAATCAGGCTTTTTAATGCATTTCACAGGAGGAATATTATCTTAGTATCTTGATTATTTCCAGCTACGTAAGTAATTCCCACTCTACAATATAGTAAAAACAGCAAAAGCAGCATCGACATCCTCGTTTTCACCAGTGGAAACTATTTTCCCCCTTTCCTTCCCTCAATCAAAGTCTCTCTAAAAACCAAACTGGATAAATGAATCAGCCCTCACCCCTTCACAAAATGGAAAAAGACCACATTTATATGCTTTATCCTCTTTTAAGACAATTTATATAGAATCATAGAATCATTTGGGCTGGAAGGGACCTTTAGAGGTCATCTAGTCCAAACCCCATGCGGTAAGCAGGGACATCTCCAACTAGATCAGGTTGCTCAGAGCCCCATCCAGCCTGACCTTGAATGTCTCCAGGGATGGGGCTTCCACCACCTCTCTGGGCAACCTGTTCCAGTGCTTCACCACCCTCACTGTAAAAAATTTTTTTCCTTATGTCTAGTCTAAATCTACCCTCTTTCAGTTTAAAACCATTACCCCTTGTTCTGTCACAGCAGACCCTGCTAAAAAGTTTGTCCCCATCTCTCACACAGGCCCCCTACAGTATTGGAAGGCCGCAATGAGGTCACCT
>NW_009597447.1:0-231 GCF_000690535.1 Cariama cristata
TGTAATAAGCCTTTGAGCTCCCTCGCCTCACTCTCTCATGCTTGTGTAATGGGAAAAGTATAAAATACTTCTAGTTGTGATGCTTCTGGAGGGTGCGATACCTGCCGTACTGCGGGGGTGGGGGGAGAGATTCTGCTAGTTCAAAAGTCTGGGAAGAAAAATGTAACTTTACAACAGTGCGAATTATGCAAATAAAAGTATGGAGGGGGGGGGGGGGGAAAGCCGGCTGGG
>NW_009597447.1:262-64839 GCF_000690535.1 Cariama cristata
TTAATTTCTAAAGGATTGTAAAATCCTTCACTTAAAGCTTAGTGTGATCTTTGAAATTTATGTGGGCACCTGAAAAAAAAAAAACCACCACCCCCGCCGCTAAAGCAGAGCTGTGGTGTGGAAGTGCAGTGCTGCTGTGAGCAGCCACATTTCTGTCTGCTTCTCATTTAAAGTGCTAGCTCCTTCTGTTTGGTGTACCTAATAAATGGTACGTATAGAATATACAGCTGTGTCACAAAGTCATTCTGTATTCTTAAAGCTTAGTATAATCAAATTCATTGCCTAAAGATGGTGTAGTTGAAGATTTGATCCTTTTTCACTGAAGTGGAAATACTTTCAGTAATTGAAAGCAGATTCACGTCTGGAGTTGTACAAGCCAAGGTTTTCATTTTTAAAATAAACCTTTTGTTCCCCAGCTTTAAATATTTCAGTGAGCCATCCAGAGACCTCTGTTTGTTAATTGCTAGGGTAGACTTTAAGGAAGAATTGGGGGGAAAAAAACCCAAAACCCTGAGAAAGGTACGTCAGCAATTAAATTTACTTAAAATTATCATGTATGTATCCCAGTGCATGAACATACTGTTGCAGCTTTTGTGCACGCTACGCTTTAGTTTTCCTGTTAATTCACGTGAATCTGAATTTGAACTACCCATCTGTCTGTACGGTGTTTTGTTTTAAACCATCTTAGCTTATGTTCACTTTACTTAGCCCATTTGCCATTTCTTTAACAGTTTATTAAACAAAAAATCTGAACTTTGAAGATTTGGGGGAATACTGATCTGCTCCGGTAAACAAACCTGATGCTTTGCAGTGATAGCTCCCCTTTGTTAACTTTGTGCCTGTTTTCTGGCCGTCACTGTGGAAAGCTTTCAGAAACCTTGCCTTCCGATATTTCAGCGATGGGGAGAGAAACTTAGGATATGAACTACCAAACCCTCAGACAAAGGCTGAGCTGCTCTCGATCTGTTTGTTGCCAGCTTTGAAGGTAGAGAACAATGGAGGGAGAGGAAGGGAAGCACCTTCTCTCCTTAAGCTCTCTAATCTGCAGAATAAATTCGATAAAAACATGTGGAAAAGTTACTGAGGATGGTAAGAGTCCCCTATCCGTTAGAAAGTGTATAATTGCTTAATAGACACAAGGATTTGATTGCCTGACGTTAAATACAGGCTATCATTAAGATAAGAGTTTGTACATTTGCATAATGGTACTAAATAGGCCAGGTTTATTTCCCTGAACTTCTTGGTGGTGTGCACGTAACCGATGTGGTTCACTTTTCCCTCTTCTCTTTCGGAAGGTAAATCTTTTAATATATCCTCAGTAAGTTCAGGTAGAAGTGTCTGAGTAAGATGTGGGAAGGGGAAGATGTTCAAACCAGAACAGAAAATCTGGCTTTTTTTCATCCCATCAGGTTGGGGCTCAAAAGCTGTCAAGCATTTCAGTAACTACAGATGAGATGTTACAAATTTTTCTGATTAATTGCTCTGCAACTCTGGAGAATGGCCTCATATACGCCACAGTATAGTGTTTTTTTTTCCTTTCAAGGAGTTACAGAAAGGCTATGTTACAATTTAGCAAGAAACCTACAACAGCAGAACCTTTACCAAAAAAAACCATTTAATGTTTAGATGGTTTTGGCTTATTTGTTACTTTTACTTTCTAAACTTTTTGCAGTAGAATTGAGAACATGTGAAGTAATACATTCCATGCAGTATGGGATACTTTTTTTTCCTTCCTTTTGAAGACAAGGAGCCGACGTGGTGGCTGTCAAAAAAATTGATGACTGATGCTATAAAAAAAATGTAAAATGTTATGTCAGGTATGTGCGCATTTTAAAGGTCCACAATAAAAATGTTGCCAAGCACCCATCAGTGTACAATGCAAACTGACCCAACTCAAAGAATTTGTTTTGAGCTGTATTCTTCCATTTCTAATCTGCATCTATGAAGATTTAATGTGACTTGTCAAATTACTGAAATGATATGATAAGCAATTATGAGATCAGACTTCACAACTTTTCTTTCTGTAACTTGTTTTGCATCCCAATTCACTTGATGGACTAAAACAGGGGAAATAAAAGGTCATAATATGTACATTTTGTACGATGTAGGCATTTGAGTAGTGATACCAGAAAGTAACACTGCACTGTACTGTTTTCCACATGAGAAAAGGCATTAGCTTTCTTATCTCTTCTGCATCTCTGCAAAGATCTTACTGCTGGTTATTTCATTCTAAGTACGGCTATGGGCTTCACTCTGTGTGGGTCTGAAAGACTCTCTCAAGAGGTAGTTACAGATTTATGCGTTTCAGAACCGCAAAGAGGGCTTCTGTACATTCAGTGATGTATAGAGAGGTGATGCTGGGAGCTGGTAATTTGGTTTGAAGATGTATACATCTTTTAGGTTTGAACACTTGAAGATTTTTATACAAAATAAGGATGAAATAAAGTAACTGTACTAATAAAATGCTTCTGTAGTTTTCCAACTTAAGTAAGTTAAGCTTTTTGAATGTTGGGGACAAATGGAAAAAATGGCATTTGTGTTCCTTTAGAAAACTTCACCCTTGTTAAACTCTAAACAGAACAGGTAGGTGGCTGAAGTATCCTGAATGAATGGAAAATAATCATTCACCTTCTTTGCCTAAGATTGAAAGAACTGAAAGTACAGTTATACAGGAAAACTTCAGAACTCACTGGAGGTAACCGCAAGGTGCATAGTCTTCTTCTGAGGCTTGCTAGGGCAACCTTTTATCCAAACTTGGAAATAATTGTTTCGTGTAAACTGCTGTAAAGGAGATGATTTATGAAGCAAGTCCTTTAAATGTAAGAAAGTGGTAGAGTTCTCATATCTGGAGCCAGTGTGTCATTCTGGTGGGATCTACATGGGAAAGAAAACACAGGGTTACAATTTTGAGATGTAGCTCAGAGTGAAAGGCTTGTTCATGACTCATTATATACAACAGAAAGGGTTTTGCATAGCAATAGTGTATGAATCATTGCAAACTTCAGGTATTTGATGTGGCAATCAGTGATGGTAGAAGGACTCATCTTTGTATTGCATAGTAGAAGGTATCTTTGCAGGAGGTTTAAATTCTGGTATATTCAGAATTCAGGAGTTGAGTCCAGATTAAGAAGTGTTACAGCAAAGGATTTAGCCACATACCTGAACACTTTGAAGTTTGGTCAAACTACGTCTACAGCTCAAACTAATGGTGGCCTGACAAAATGGCAAAGGTTGATGTTGCTGTCATTTCTGAAGATCTGTGTTATGGTAAACCTCTGATTAAATATGTGTAACAGGTTTTCTGCATACTGTATTTTCTGTGGCAAAGGAACAGCACTTTTTGCAGTAGCAGTAAGCTCACATATCCAGTATCACGTCAACAGTGAGTTACATGTTTTTATCTTTCTGATACAACTTGCTCTCGTTTTGGTTCTCGCAGAGGATTCAGACCTATACAGCAATATTTCTAAGATGCTTAAAAGAAAAACAGATTTAGAAGAAAAAAAGATTAATCTAAAATAAGATCTCTTGCATGCAACTACAAAAAGAACATCCAACTGCTTTGCCTGCTTTTTTATTCTTTTTATCCTGTTTCAGTTCTTATTAGTCCAAGTACTATTGAAGTGTTTTGGGTTTATTTTTTTTCTTGATGTGAAGAAGAATTAGTGTCCCGGAGAATGCTTTGGGATGCAAGAGTATATATGAATAAAAATTAAAGAAGAAAATAACTGCTATTATAGAATGGTATTATTTGGTCATTTTTCATCATTGTATAAATCACGGGAAAGCGTTTCCTTAAGCTTCTAAATTGTCAGAGCTGCCAAACTAATTTTTAAACCACTTTAATTTGCATCTCTAGTGTAGTTGCCGACCACACAAGGGGAAAAAATGAAGGGAAATGCTTTTATTAGAGCATATGGACCTGCTTTTTCATAAAATGTTATTGTACCCATGTATGAAATATAGCCAGTTCCAAATCTGCAGAAATTTCAGAGTTGTTAATTTCTGCAGAATGTTTTTCTTCTTTAGTCAGAAACGGCGTTAAAGAAAAGACCGTTGTCCAGGGAGTTGTAAAAAGTAGCCTGGAAAGCCTTTTATGTTCTTTCTTTTGAATAAAACAGAATTGCCTTATGTAGCAAAGTTAACTTTGTTAACCTTTCGTAATTATTTAACCATTATTTCATTTTACTCCCTGCTTCAACGTTGTCCATTAATGCAATAGACACCTGGCTGTGCTCTTAAAAGTTTATTTGTCTTTCACTCCCGGTGATAGCAGGGGGCAGTATATCTCCTTCGTTATCTTTGCTCAGGGAGATGCTGAAAGGCCAGGGTAGTTAAACAAGGCCATTTGGATTTGCAAGAAGGTCGAAGTCAGATGCAAGGAAAGTGGTTAAATGCATTATCATCTTATTGAGCACATCATCAGTAAAGTGACCTTGATGGAGGTGGAAAAAGCCATTTGGCTATTTTATGACAGCCACCTCTCTGCTGGCTTTATCCCTGCCAGAGAGTACTTCACACAGCTTTATCACAGTCTCCTCTTGTTGCTTTGAAATCTGATTTTGCTTAATTACAGATAACGAGTTAGAGGCTGAACACTGAAATGAACTTTTCTAATAATGGCAAATTTTAGTACTTGAGAGTTTATCCTTTGGCTTGGGAGATAGAGAAATATCTCTAAATTGAACATTAAGGTGACCTTAATGTTGACTATTATATACCTGACTTTAAGGATCTCTTAATGATAATGATTGTTTTTCTATTCATGCAAGCTTTTTTTCTACTACTTTTTAAACTGTGAAGTTACTGTGAGGATGTGCGAACCAACTTCCAGCCTTAGCAGCAGGGAGACTTATTTGTTTTAACATGTGTGTATTTATGTTTTTATAAAGATATTCAAACCATGGGAGGCCTGTGGCTAAGCTGGAAACAAATAGTTTAGAAAATGTATAACTAATGCTTAAATTCCTATGTTGCTTGTGCTTTGTAATAGCAGTCAATACTGATGCATTAAAAGCTTACAAAAGTAAAATTTCAGCTATTGCATTTTAAGTGTTTAATCAAAGTACTCTCAACTGTCCATCTTCCCCCCCTTCATTTTCAACTGGCTTTTTTCATTCAAAAATGGTTTCTTTCTTTGGTGTAAAACTACACTGATTTGGAACAGTGTCATTTTAAGTTTCTGGCTTTGAAAAGACCTTGGTGCTAGTTGTACTTTTTATAACTGTCTCCGTACAGGTGTTGGTGTAATTATTAAGGGAATTCTAAAACAAATGTACAAAATACAAGGAAAGATGATATCAGGAAAACTGGATCCAAATTTGAGTACCTTAAGATATAGATTAATTGGCTGAAACTCACAGCAGAGCATCAAAAATGATTAGAGACTAGAGGGAATGATTTATAAGAAAAGATGAAAGAAAAAATATATAGCATAGTCACATGACAGATCTGCACCAATGGAAGAACCATCTGCAAGAGTTTTAAAGACCATGTGGACCGAGGTGGTGTACCTAGATGCAATAAAATGAAATTAAGGACCGAAAAAATATCAGGTGCATATCAAGACACATTTAGTAATGATAACATCCTGGAGATTATTGAAAATATCTCAGCACAATTGATAGAAGTCCCATTTTTTTGAAAGAACAAATATTACTTGTTTTATGGCAGAGTGTGGAGTGTGGCTTTTATACCTTTTGTTCCTAAGTTTTGATTAAATGTTACCATTTTGCAGGTAGATGTGTTCAGCTTCCACTTTGTGCCCGATGATCTCTTACTCTTCAACACATAGGTGATCTCTCAGGAGAGAGCAGGGTTCTTCTTCCCGTCATCACCTCTGTCTTGGGAGCTGGAAAGCATCGCATAGTTGAGTCTGCTCACAGCTTTTATAGCAGTAAGAAAGCGCACCACCCCTGGGTACGCAGTACTCTTCTGAGACCTTTTACTTCAGTCAGTTAGAATTTTAAAGCTGCCAGCAACGTTTTGGTGTGGTCTTCAGCCCGGGGTTGTGGAGTCAGTGTGTGTACTCGGCACAAAGCATCATCCAGATGGAGAGAGAATCTCCCTTTTCACTCACGCCAAGTTCCCCTTGTTCCTCACAGACTTGCCCTATTGATCTACTCGACTATATGATGGAAGTGCCCTTCACCTTTGCAGTATAAAGATTTTTCTTACATTTTCTTTCTGTTTAATTATTCTTGCTTCCTCCTCAGCACTCTCCTGGTACTTATCAATCATCTTCTGCCATAAAGCGGGAGGATTATCTCTGTGTGTGTGTTTCCATGTGCCCATCTGGAAGACAAGCCTTCTGAAGGAAGACATGTAGAGTCAGAGTTTGAAAATGTAATTCTGCCTTCTCCCTCTGTCGAACTGGCTTTTTCATCAGGTATCTCCAGGAAGGTCGCCACACAGATACGCCTGTCCGTTGTCTTCTAACGATACTGAATCTTAAGATGTCTCACATCAACCAGGAGACAAGCAGTGAGCAGATGGAGCTTGTGCTGAAGAGGATCTCACTGTTCCTTGACAAGTGTGCTGAAAGCGCTGTCAATATTTGAGTCTTTTTCGTAGCCTAGAAGTACCTCAAATAATTTTTCTTTTCCTCCCCAGTCTTCCCTTTCTTTTGCTCCTCCATCGACCATTTTGGGTTATGGAGCCAGGCATGTATTTCATTGCCAGGAGAATTTAGTTTTAACAGCTGTCCTTTCTCCAAAACATACAGTAAGGTTCATGACATTAAATAGACATCTTCAGAGCATTTAAAATAGTCTTATTCTGCAAGCCGTGCTACTCCTCATTCGTGCAAGATCCCAGTATTTACCACTCTCTTTTCCCCTGAGGTTGAGGAATCTTGAACTTTTCAGGTTGTCGGTTCTTCTCTGGATGTAAACCCTTCTCCCCAGATGATTTTTTTCCTACCAGTGGAATTTGGATAGTATTTCCAGTTACTCCTCTGCAGCTCTGCCAGCTTTTCACAGAAGAGACCTCCTGTGTATTATTTATCAATTCTCTTTTCTCATTCCTGCCCTCCAGCTTTTACATTACCCCCTCATCCTAGAGCTTTCCACCTAATCCTAATTTACTGCTGATCGGAGCCATGGCAGCAGAACCAGTTACATGGGGTGAAAAAAAAGAATAAAAATAAAAACGTACATCAGACAAAGTTATGTTTTTGCCTTTGAGGTAATTGGTTTTGCTTGCAGGGATCTCGGTGAAACCAGGCAAAGCTGAGCATTCTTCATCTCGCGTGTGTATTGTCTGCCCTTGTTTCCTGTAGTGCGACTGTACCCCCTAAAACAACAGGTAACAAATCAGTCTTTCTGAGTGTTTGGTTTCTCTCTGCAGCATAGAGCAGAGCTTGTGCTAGAATCTGTTCTTTGATATCCGCCCGCCCCCCTAGGTCTTTTTGCATGCAGTTTTATATGTGGGTGGAGTTTCCATGTGTGCTCTTGTGCCAAATGTGGTCAATATTAAACTCGTATGCAATAAACTAGATGGGCGTCTTTACTAAGAAATATGAAAATGTGCTGTGAGTCCTATTTTAGCAGACCGTGAATTACCATAGTTCCATGGAAGTAGGTTTATTGGGTATAGTCTGTATAGAAATTGTAACCTTTATTAATGGTATTTGTAGACAGAGCTGTGTTAGTCTGAAACAGCATATGGATGCACGTGCGTAGGTTTGCATTTTGGCCAAGGGAAGGAGTCCCCTACGCTCAGCTGGCTGATACTCCACTTGTGTTCACGGCTATAACATGGCAACCCTTTAACATTATACCTGATTGCTGCCAGAAACTGATAAAAAATGTCCTAGGATTCAGTGGGTAAAAGGCCGTGGATGTTGATAAATCCAGAAGCCTGGCAAGGCAGTAATACTTGAGAAGTATTGGAAAGTATGGGTTCTGTCTGCCTGCTGAGAACCGCAGGCAGCGGGAGGGTGGTGTGCTGCTGGCTGGCAGCTATCGCCGCGGGGCGTTCCCTCCTTCCTCCGGTTTCCCAAATCCTGCGATGTGGTGGAAGAGGGCAATGAAAAGGGAGAGAAGAGACCAGCCAGGTGCCTTTCTTTTTCACTGCAGAGAGTAAAATTAGATGGTAGAGGAAGAGAGATGGATGCGTAGTCTCTGTCTGCACTAACAAAGGGAACCAGCCGGAGTCAGTTTTCTGACTGTTAGGGCAGAAGCATCACTGATATGTCCGTGCTCTTCGCCAGCAGCCTGGGGACCTCATTTATTATGACCTAGTGGGAGCAGTCCCTGGTCCATACCCTTCCCTGAACTGGGTGGGTGTTGTCTCAGAGAGCACTGGTTGTCAGAGCCCGAAATGAAGGCAGGAAAACTACCATCAATTAAAAGTTATTGATGACTGTATGCTGGTGCTTGCACTCAAGCTTGCACTAAACTGCTCCCGTAGAGTTAGTACAGATGTAAGCATCGAGCCTCAGGCTCATGGTAAGGATAAGAGGGAAAGGGTAAAACAAAGGCCCTTGCAGGGACACACCTGTCTGCTCCAAACAAATTTATGCTTGACAAAAGCCATTAACACTTTCCAGCATAACAGTGCAAATTTAACAACAAATTCACCCAGTATGTCTGTCTCAGAATATTGTTCACACCACCATTCCAGTTAGATCGGGATTTCTTTGTTCTTTTTCTCTCCCTGGTGATTTTTGTATGGGGCTGTTGAGGGGGGAACCCTTTTTGTTGTGGTCCTGACAGACCTGGAGCAGATGTCCACCTTTTCTTAAAACAGCAGTTATCTCCACTTTACTAACTCTTGATGCCACAGATTCACTTCCAGCTCTAGGGACATCCAAATTATGCTTTTGATTCCCGGTTTCTTTGTCATATAGCTCTTAATTTAGGACAATGAGGGTGTTATTTTTTTATTGCTTTTTAAAAAAACAAGAGAAAACACAACAGTATGAAATGTCGGTTCCCATTCAGCACTTAGCGTAGTTGAGTGGCTGCATGCGTAACTACCTTGCATGTACCAGTTCTTGCCAGATTTGTTGCTCCTTTATCAATGAAATTGACTTGGAAAAAAGTTCAGCTCTGCTTCATTTTCATATAGATTTCCACATTTTTTTGACGCAATTAAAAATACTGTAGCTCATATTAGTGGTCACACAAAATTTCTTAAGTAAGATGATTAAGCAGTAAGATGATGGGGTTTCTGTTGAGTGTAGATATACGCAAGACATTTTTTTTAGTTCATAGAAACAAGTGCTTCCGTTACACACGCAGACGCTATACTAAAAGTCGTAAACCTTTGTAGCATGATATTCCTATTACTGCAGTCAGATTTTAAGTTGGTTGAAAAATTTATAAATACTGCCTTTTGGCTACCCATCTGAACAGCCTAAAGAAATGCACTCAACTCTCTTCTAAGTCAATTGTAACTCACACTAAATAAACTGATTTGACATCTCTCTCTGGCAGAGGAATGACCTAGCTAGCTTTTGTTTTGGGTGGAACTACATCTTCTTTTATAAAGCCACCGTTGCTATGTTTAAAGAAAATTATTAACACAGAAGCACAGAAGCCAAATTTTTGTAAAATAGTGGACTCTCCCAGCTGAGCCATTAGTCAGTCATTTACAGCTCTCTTTTCATTCAAACGCTGCTTGTAATTCTGCAGACAGACCTTCTACCTTTGCCACTGTTGGCTCTGGTTAGCTCTTCTCTGCCTCAGTAGGATTAAAATGGAGCAGAAAGAGAAAATACTTGTTTACTTTTCACAGCCAAAGAGGTAATAGGCAAGTCTCTGTCTCTGTGGCCAGCCTTTAAGACATGCCATGCTTTGAAGTGACGGGGTCTTTTCTGTGAGGCAGATGTTTGTGCGCTTGTGCAGTTGACGTGCCTTCCATCCAGACAGGCTGGTGTTTTCGAAAGAAGCTCCCGTGGTAAAAGTCTCGCTGACCTTGTGGAAGGAGAGTTAGCTTATCGGTCTGATCAATTAGGAAAAAAGTACCAATAGCAAAAATAGCGATAATGATGTACACTTTTCTCTGAAATACCAGAGTTTTGCAAGTATCTGTGATGTAGTTAGTAAAGCAAATTTTATGAAGTTGCTGTGCTCTTCCACATGGTGAACTTGCTTTGTTCCTTTATGTCTAGTCTAAGTTGATGTGCTGATGCGGGGGGACATGATAACCCTGTCAAAGAGGAACCAAAGCTTCATCTGTAAAAATGCATAGAAAATTTTAGTTTAATATTGACGATATATACAGTGTTTAAAGAATCAGTGTAATTACATGTCTGTGGTATAAGCAAACTGGTATCAAATCAATGCGTGTAAATTTTATGTATGTTTTAACTGTATATACTTGTTCTTCTGATATTTTATTCTTGTAATTTCCTGAGTCATGCCAAAGAGAAGACCGTACTGTTGGTTTCAGATACTCATACTTAAAATCTCCACTATTGCGAGCTATTATGTGTCTATTAACAGACAACCTGAAAGTAATTTAGATGCAGTCTCATAAGATAGGAGTCCTTATATCGTTCAGACTAGACCTTGTGTTCCAGTGAGCTTAATGAACTCGCTTTCGAAGACAAAAAGTGATGGACATTATTAGAACATATCATATACGTGTTTGAACTTTGGGGGTATGTTAGAGTTGTTTGAGGAATGTGTAATTAGACTTTGTCATAATGCTTGTGTATTAAGGGACAGCTCAAGTTCCCTGTGCGACCTGAATTTAATAAGTTTAGAAACCTGTCGGAGGTCACGGGTGGGATCTGAAGTCTGAATGTGTGGAGTTTCTAGCTCCTATTGCAAAATGAGGATCAGTGCCCCCCAGAAGTATTCCAAGGTAGCGTGAGCTAGTTGGTTGAGAGCATTCGTCTCTGTCACGCTCAGATGTCTCCGCGAAGACACCCTGATGTCCCCAGCTCCGCACTGCGGCATGGGCCTGCCTGAGAAGGCACAGGGCCAGCATAGCTCTGGTACGGTTTAGGTTGGAAACCACTAATCCAGGCTGTTAGGCTGAGACGTTAAATAGTAAAATAAAATATTATTATAAATTTAAATAGTATTAGCATTTATTAAAATAGTTTAGACTCTTAAAGTTAACAAGCTGGAAGAAATCTGAAGCTTTTTTTTCTCCCCACCTTTTCGGAGGATGTATGCAAGCTGACTGGTATACCAAATTTCAGCCAGATGTGAATTAAAACTGCTAAGATACGAATGCTTGAGAAACAGAGTGCATAGTGGAAATGACAGCTTCAGCACAGCAATGCCAGGAGCTGCTGTAATAACTTAATATTTAAAATGCAATAAAATCAGAAATAAGCGCCTTTAGATTTTCCTCTTTCAGAAGGAGATTATGACTGAGACGCATTGCTTCTGTGGGCAAATTCCTTGCGATTTTTAGAGCTATAGCACTAGCAGGTCTTCACATGCCTACAAGAATAAATCAGTTTTTAAAGAGGTAGTGTACTTGAAACTAGCAAGCAGCTGTTTGCTTTTTTTCTTAATATCTTTATTACAAACATCTGTAAACTCTGAAGTGCTGTCTGCTGGGGTAGAGTTCCCTGAAACAGACATCTTGTTTGTGTTTAAAGTGTCTAATACCTTGTTTGGTCCTTCTCAGGTTGGGAACTCTTAAAATCATAAGGTAACAAAATGTTTGTTTGTTTTATGAGTTACGGTGATGGTGATTGCAGGTACCATTCAGATGGTCGGCATTTGAGGTTATCCTTTTCATTCTATGAAAGCCTTGAGGAAGGGGAAAAAGGGATTTACTGAGAGAGTTGTTACTGGTGTTCTGAGGCGTCCTCTTCTGTCTTTCATACTTCATAACTGATCGCAAGCACTCAAATGCCTTTTTTTTTTCTTTCTGTCAAGAAACACTCTTGAAAGAAGAATTTCGAAAGCAGTTTTGCAGGAAGGGGAGGTAATGGGAATATTTTAAACTCCTTCATTCCCATAGAGGAAAAGGATGTTTCAAGTCGTTATTTTTATTGTAATATATGAATAATAAAATACTGCCAACACTATTAGGCAGCTGACTACAAGCTAATTTTGTTGGATAGCAACAGGCTACAAGTATGGCTACATTCCAAATCACAAATAGGTGTAATATTTATGACAATAAATGCAATAAAAGCAGTAGTCCTTGCCATCCCTTAGAGAATATTGAACAGTATAACCCCAGGAGATTTAGAAATCCAAATATAAATGCCTGATCCTGGGAAGGCAAGTTCCTCCTATATTTCCTGGTAAAATTTAAACATAATCTGAGTAGTAGTTTTCATGCTTGTCCATGACTGATGTTAAAACTTGCATCTTACATGTTAAGATGTTAAAACTCACATCTGTAGCCAATAAAATAAGTAATCTTTGATAATATGAGTGGAAAATGGGTAATAAAATTACATTCATTAGTAATGAACAGAATTTAAATGTGTAGGTCTCCAAGGATGAGAAAAATGTTTTCCTTTCATCATTTCTAAAAGGTGTTTTGTATAATGCCAAAAATTCCTGCATGAATAGGTATTAAAAAATCGAGTAGTCAGAAAGTCAGACTAGTCAGCTGAAATATTTTGAATACCTAGTGTTTTTCTTCATGCTGTAGAGCTGTGAGAGGAATTGCAGACACTGGATACTTGAATTTAGCATAAAACAATCTTAAAATTGTTGAAGAATCCGTGGTTTGGTAGCCTGTGTAAATATACATCGGTTCTGTAAAATGATGCATTTGTTAGTATGTAGAATAACACTATTTCGATTACAAACTTGAAGTGTGTAAATACCAAGATGATACTAAAATGGCACCTTTTTTAACTGTAAAAAGCTCCTAACTGGCTACTGCAGATAGAATACCAGAATGAAACAGTGGATCCCTTCTTGTGAGAGGTTATAAGTTTAGAATTACCGCATAAAATATGTTAATGATATAATGAAAAAAAAACATAGCCTGTTTGCTCTCACTTCTAGTAGACCATAGCTCTTACAGGAACATACATCATGGACTTATTTTTCCCAAAATACTTGTCAGCAGAGGTGTATCAGCAAACCCTGCTGCCAGTTCACAGTGGCAGAAGCATCTGGTATTTAAGTGAAAGAATTTTTGCTTCTGTAGTTTTTACTGAGTTCTGTTTCTGCTGAAGATGATACAATTTTATCTATGGTAGAACATTTACTGGCATAAATGTGTTTATTTAGAGGTATCATTACTTTTTTCCCCATTTCTGTTAGGAAAACTAGTCTGCCATCACATGAATACTCATCTGTTTCTTGCAGTTTTTATAACAAGTAATAATCTCGTAAGTGCTAAATACTTCATCAACTATTTCACATTATTCTTTTCCCTGGGAACTTCATGGGGGTATTTTAGATCAAGAAAAAAACCTAATCAGCTATGCAAAGAAATTACTGACAGTGGCCACACACATGAACGTTGTCAATTCAACCAAAGAAGTATTACCCTATCCTCCGTAAATGTAGTGAGTTTGCTATAGGGATGCTCCAGTGACTTAAAACAGGTGCTTGCAGAGAGAAGCTGATCTTTTGCATGTTACGCGCTATCACAGCTATATCCAGCTCTGAAAGTCTTATCTCCACTGTATTGCCAGTTCAAACAAAGTTTTGTCCCTAAAGCTTTTCAGTGCCAAAAAACCCTTCTGAGCTAAATCCTGATTTAACTCTGATTGAGCTGGCTGCCTGGGATAGGGCGCCAGATTGTAGTACATGGAGGAGGAGGAAACCTGAAGTTTATGTTGCTGTGCTGTAATAAGGGCGAGGTATCTGGATTTACAAGTTTGTCTAATGGACACTGTGCTACTGCTTTGTGTAGGACATGCTGTTTCTCAGGGTGGCTAACATAGCTGAGAGAGGCATTGATGACAAGCTCTTGTTTCAGATGTACTTGGTGTAGGCATTACTAGTCTCTGTTATGAAAACATTTTCTGGCAGGATTTATCTGTGTTTGATTTCTTTAAATCATCATTTTTTTAAAAAAAAAGGGCAAATCCAAGTAGCTGGAACAAGGTACTGTTTTAGAGTTTGTGTAATTGTGTGTAGCACAGTGAGCTGCCCTGTGTTTATTTCAGAAATATGCTTAAAATATGTTTAAAATGAGAAGAAAACAGCAATACATCCTCAAGTTAAAACCTCTTCAATGCATGCAGTTTACATGTAATATCTTAATGTGCTATGCATTCATTAATTTAATACAAAAACACCATCTGTATAAAAAAGATCAAATAAAATAACTGCTGTTTTTTCCTCATCTTGAACAAAATAGTTGCCAGATAGCATACAGCAGGAAGAGCAAACACGTTCCCCCTCTTTCCCCCACCTCTGGCATCTGGAGTATGTTCTATACTCTCTCCTTACCGGTATGGTACTGGGCAGGGTTATTTTTCACTAAGGGGCGGCTGGTTGTGCAGTTCTGAGCGGTGTTTAACTCCCCGATTGCATTTTGTTAACTGTGTTACTCATCTGTACTGGTGGGGGGACACAACCCCACAAGAGAAGAGATGCAGCCCAACCTACTTCATACTGGACGTTCAGTTCAAATAGCCTGAAGGCTGCGTGCGTTTTTTCCACGTCTTGTTCTGAAATCTTCCGAATTTTCCTATCCCTTCTCCTTCATATCTGCTCTGATTTTTTTTCTTCCTTATTTTTTCCCCTTGGGCTTTTTTGGTTACTTGGTTGGTTGTTGAGTTGTCTTGTTTTCTTCCTCTCCCCAGACCCGAGTTCTTTTTCGGTGCCTCTTTACTGTCTCACTGGACCTAGCAGTGCTTTTGGCTTGGGCTCATCTGTGACTGGACCGGACTACTTAGTTCTGGTTCAGACCAGTGGCTTGACAACTAGACACATTTTTGAAGCAATATATGCTGGTTTAAAGGGGAGAGCAGGAGGAAGGCTTGGGGCACTTCTGGAGCGTCAGGGAGATGTGGGCAGCAATGTCTCCCCTCCTCCAGCCTTCTTCTCCATCCCTACTTTCTTCCCCAGTTGATAATCACCTTTTTGTTCATTTGGTTTAGTCTCAGTGAAAACCTGAGATTATGGGACAGGCTCCATTCGTTGTCAGGAAACAAACAAAAAAACCCCCCTCAAACGGCCTTTAAGTTAGGTGCCCTGCTAGAAAATGAAGTGACTTATGGGACCGCAGATTTCCATATAGATCCTGTCTGGGGTGAAGGAAGCGTCACCAGAGAGAAAAAGCTGTGCTTAGGCTGTCCGGTGAGACTTGCACGTACCAACTTCAGCAAGAGTGGGACTGGTTGCAGGATTAACATTAAAGAAGTTCCTTGCTGCTTAATCCACAGCAGCTGCTGATGCTGTGTTTGGTGCATCTCTTTGTACCATTACTGCTCTTCTGCTCAGTCCTGGCCTTTCCTAATCCAACATCAGTTCTTGGTGCGGACAGCAAAGTTGGAAAATACTGATTTAGGAAATGAAAGGTAGCTTACTTGCTATCTTGAGGAACCAGGACCTCGGCACTTTGCACTGGATGTTTATACATTCTACTTTCAGGTTGATGTGAGAGGAAGGATCAAATCCTCTTCAAATTTCACATAATTATTAAGTAACTTATTCTAAGATTAAATTTGCATTCTTAAAGGAAAGCTATGAGCCTTGAAGCATTTCAATTAGTAATACTTTTTGACTTCAAAATGCTTTTGGAGTACTTGTGATCACCTCTAAAGAGATACTGTGGAGGCTGTGGTTAATTATGAGAACTGCATATTTATTAGCATTGTAATTGGCTAGCTTTGCCTTCCTCAAACAACAAAATAACAAACCTAAACTTCTTGCAAAAAGTCTGTATCTGTGAAGTAGATAACATGAATCCTAAAAGGAAAGTGTTTATTAAGAGCGAATCATAAATGATTGACATATATCTAAGCAGTTAAAATTCCAGTCTCCCGATTCTAGAACTACTTTATTATTGCTTCCCTTTTTGCTTCAAAACCTGACCAGAAGCATAGAATGACTGACCTAAAATAAAATACTGGCTTTTGTTTGCAAATAAAGGTGGGTGGTGTAGTAGAAAATGAAGACATCCAACTGAACTTTGCTTGCTTTCCAAAATAACTGCAGTGCCGCATAGATCTGAACAAAAGCCTCCTACTTCCAGTATCTTGGAGGATACTGTTTTGAGGCGGCTTTCTTTTGGTTTCTAACTTGCCACTTACTCGTAACTGCTTCTTAAGCTTGTCACCCACGGTTTCAGAGCAGCTCACACTGCTGCTTCTAGCGGCTCTGCAGAGCTGCAGGATACCCGAGTCTTTACATTTATCAGACATTGCTCTATTACTCTGTCCTGCTGGTTGGTAATACTAGGTAGGAATTATGGTTCCTGCTTATGTCAATAAAATTTTGGCAAAGACCCCACCTACACTGGCAGTATAAGAAATGCAAACCGTAGGTACTAGAACACTCTTCGCTAATCCAAATTTGCAGGGGCTCAGTTTTTGCGAGTGGAACAAGATTTTATACAAGGGTTCAAATCCTTTCTATTGTGTAGGAGCTCCCCACATGAGTGTAATAGACAAGATTTCCAAAGAAGTCTGTGCTCAGGGACAGGAGAGCATAAGAAAGGAAAGTTGTTGCCCCTATTACTACCCTAAATTTTGGGGTAGAGCGGCGCGCTAGGGCTTGAGCCAATCTTGGACTGACAGCTCCCTGCTGCCAAAAAACGTAACCCAGAACAAAACAGGTAGGTGAAAAAAGGGCATAGTTTTCTGTTGGGTTAGCAAGTCGAATCAGCTCCCCATGCAGATGGATGGGTAGTAGCGGCGCCGGGGCGGGGGGGCAGGAATGGCTGACTGGAGCTGGGGGAAGGTAGAGTGGGGTATCCCCTTTTCAGTGGCAGACCATGAGAATAGCTCAGTCTTAAACTATAACTTCAGCCTTTGTTTGCGGCAGTGATGCCTAGTGCCTATGACCTTTTAAAAACCTGCATCCTATTTTGCATCTTTTTTAGCATTCAACTGAGGGCATTCATGGTGACGGAATGGCTTGAGTTACTGCAGTGTAATACCTGATTTTGTTCCCCACCTCAATCTCTTGTTCTTTAAGGTTTTTTCTTTACACTTGGAGTGTTTGTAGGGCACGATCGTATTAGTTAAACATGTACATTGATGGTTGCAGTATCAGTGAAAGTGAAGGTTTCAGTGCTGACTTGCAGTGTATTTGCTATTTATTTACTTTTCGAGCTACCCGGTGGGATATGAGAGTGAACTTGTCCTGCTCTTATTTGAGCCTCAGTGTGCTTACTGTGCACATTTGTACAATTGCTGTGAAATAAAAATCACTACAATAGACTAGTAAACCTGAGCAGCTGTAGGGGCTTTCTCCACAGAAAAATAAAAGGAGTCTATCCCAGTTGCCCTGTGAGCTGGCAGCACAGGAGCACGGTCCTGCCTGGAAAACATGCTGCAGTACAGTCTGGGCTGCAGTCAGTCCTCTCCCCAAAACCCTGCCGCTCAATCTCGTCCCCCTTCTGCTTTCAGAGACTATTTACTCCTTAAAAACACCTCTCGGATAGCTGCACAAGGTGCACGCAGACAAGCACTTTTAAATAACCTGGCTCCTTTAATAGCTAGTCTTTAGAGCAGAGTGAGATGAGCTAAGCTTTTGATTTTCACAGAGCTGAATTTTTTGCCCAGTTCCTCTGTAGCATACACCCCTAAGGAAAAATGACAGTCTGCAATCACTTCGGCGTAGCTAGGTGCCATGTAAGTGTCATACAGTATCCACAGTTGGTTACTCGCAGGTTACGAGGAGGCTGCTTTTTGTTATAACTGCACTGCTATTTGCTTATTGTTCCTTGAAAAGAGTAATTATATTGCTTGGCTTCAGGTACTACTTGTGTGCTTCTATTATTTGCTACTCTAATTGTGCGTGTTTGTAGTAACAGGTAGTTTCCTATTTGTATGAGAGATGATGAGGAAGTATTTTGAAAGAGCAAGAAATGAAAGACCTAGACTTTGGGGCGGGGGGGGGAAACACTTTGCGCTCAGCATAGAAATATCTTTGCCGTTGACCTCAACCTTATTGCTATGGTGATTTTTAAAATATCTTGGACAAAACCGGGCAGTGATGGGCAAAACTGGACAGTCAACCAACAAAGAAGTCATTGATCAATTTTAATTTATTTTTTTTTTTAATAAACAAAAGGGTTTATGGTGAGTAATCCCTGCTCTCTCTTAGGACTTCATTTCGTGAGAGTCCGCAAGGGAGATGGAGAGAGGGCAAAATTCAGGGAAGAGATACCATCTAATCCTGTAGCCTGCCAGGGAGGAAAGGCTGAACAGGAGGAATGTATGTGCTCCCAATGCATTCGTTGATGGTAGTGCAGCTTTACTATTTGCCAATAAAATGTGTATTTAAAAGAGAAGACGAATAGTGGAGAACATCAGCTGAAACCTACCCTGGCTGTTTGAAATAAGGCTTATCTGATCAACAGCGTCTTTGTAAGGTCATTCCGCATTTTAGTTGTTCTACTGCAGGCTCTTGCTAATTGATTTAAAGCTTGTCGTGAGAGGTCAGGTTTGTTTCCTTGGTTTTGTTAAGAGTAAGAGCTGTTAGACATGAAGTAAGGCTGTAGGGCTTTCCAGGTGGTGAATCCCTGGTAAAAGACCTCCCGTTATCAATCGGTGTTCCAGGAATATGCTGGGGATGTGTGCACCTGTAGAGCAGCGGGTAGGGACAGCGCGCTACCGCTTGGCACTGAGCCTCCGCTGCTGGGTGTGCGGAAGCCTGCTTCAGTTTTGAACGAGTGCATGAATATCTCCATCTTGAAGTTCAGTTTCTTTCAAAACAGACAATGCCCTAAGAAACATATTTCTTCAGATATCATTTAGCTTCAACTATTTAATTAATTTTGCTGACAGTAAAGGAGAGAGGGTGTGATATGGCAGCAAATGAACTCATTTTTATTTGGAGAACATATTAATAATATTGAGCAAAGCATTGAAATGTGGATCCCTCTTCTGCAAAGCACCAAGATACAGTGTACCTTTGGTGCAATATTTGTATTTCATCGCCTTTGCTGAGATTCAGATAAAGTGTAAGGTTAAGAATATGCTGAACTGTTTTGCAGAATTAGACGGGAGATAAACACCAGCTTTAGTGCACTGAGAGGTACCTGTTTATTGATAAAGCTAAGATTGCTGTCAGCAGATAAAATTTTATATTTTCCACAATACTCTTCATTTCCCAATCTTAATATAAAATGCTTTCGAAAACCGAAGTTTTAATATAATTTGATTCAGCTGAGGGGAGGAAACATTAAGAGACAAGAAAAAAGTGAAGAGGGTTTTTTTTTTTCTTTCTTTCTAACATTTTATTTTTTGTTTGCAGTGAATCATCCACTGTGTTTCTCCCTAGATCACAGACAGACACTAACTCTTGCTTTTAATTCAGTGTGGGATGAACAAGGCAACTCCATGTGTAAAAGTTAATTCTTAGTAAAGCAGGAGATATTTGTAAAGAGAGTAGATAATCCAGATAAATTGCAGGTTCAGAGTAGCTGCTGCCCTGTACTTAATCTTTGCTGAGAGTAGATTAGGAAACCAAGTTAAATCAAACAAGCGTGCTTTTGTTTCATGCTTGTGAACAAAACACCAAGCACGATAGTGCTGGTTGCCATTTCATGGGGTTCAGGTTGCCGGATCCATGAATTCTTACCAGACCCTTCCTCTGGCAAATGGGGAGTTTTTGTCAGTCGGTATTTCAGAAATGCTCCCAAATCCCCTACTGGAAGCATTTCGTAAGTGCCGATGCCCCTTTACATTTCTACCTGAGAATTTTATTGTGCTTTTTTTATACCCAAACCTAACATAATCTGAGGAAGAGTATTACAAGTTCTTCGTGATCGTGTCATACTGTGCTGCAGGTGGTTTCACTGCCAGTTCTCAGCGGCTTTGTGGAAATGGACGTTGCCTTCCATTTTGAGGGGGATGCACGATCTCCTTAAAATGGCCGTTGTGGAAAGGATCATTGGATGTTGTGTGAGCCCAATTTTATTTATTTATTTTTTTTTAACTAAATCAGAAGCTTTCATAGACTCAGAGTGACATAGACCATGTTGTACAGAAGATGGAACTCCTCATCTGGATAAACATTCCTTTGAGGCCTTTCCCTGTCAGCAAAATCTCCTTACATTTTCCTGCCAGAGGCTGGGATCCCACAGACAGTGTCAGTAGCCACCTCAAGTCTGAATGGCCTCAAAAGGAGTATTCCCTGTGTTTGACCTGTTGTCAGCAGGATGTTTTTGTGTGTGGCACGTATAGTGCTAGTACCTTGGTGGGCCTGTTTGTTGTTGTTGTACACCAAGTACTGCCGTATGGTTACTGCAGCGGCAGCCCCAAATGGCGGGGGAGGGGGGCCGGCACGTGTTGGGCCCCACAGATGCTCACCAGTGCAGGTTTGTGAAGTTTGTTTTGATAAGTAACCTTCATTATTTCACATACGCTGAAATTTTTTTGTGTTCTAACCATGATAGAGTTCATCTGGTTGAATTTGGTACTTCGTGAAGTTAAATCTTTAAAATGCTCTGTCATGACATAAATCCATGGAGGGAAAAATGCGTGTCAGCTGGTGTCATCCTGCAGTGTTCAGTGAAAACCTTTTTGTCATGGTTGTGCAGGAATAAAATGATCTATTAGTACCCAGGTAAAGTAAACAGAGTAATTTGGGGAACTCTAGTCTCTTTACTTTTAACTGCCCTGCTTGTGACCTGTTTAATAGTAAAAAAATTTTGTACTGCTTCATGGAGGGCTTGTGGGTGCAGTGGCAGAAGGATATGACTGAAAGATGGGCTTATTTTTGGAAACCTAATTATAACAAATCATTTCACTTTTCCGTTATTGTTGCCCAAGGTTTGTCATGTTTCTAGTGTTGCTATTAATGTCTTCTTAAATGTCAAATTCAAACTGCTGATGGTGATCATCTCATATCATACTGCTAAATATATACACGCTGTTGAGAATGTCTGATGGAAATGTTATGCCAGACCCTCTACATATGCATATTAGAAGTCTTCTTATGCTAAATAGCTGCTATCAAATGTATACTTAACTATTTTCCTAAGTGGTATACGAAACAAATTAGGACCTTTTTTTTTTTTTTTTCAGGAGACCTCATACTATTGTATTATTTTAAATGATCTGTGATAGGGAAGATCTTGCTTCTGAATAATTGTGACGTTAAATGCTACTAAGTAAGAAATTCCAAATATATCTTCACTGATGAACTGAAAGCTAATGTCATTTCCTTCTAAATGTTGCTCTGTGAGATCTGGGTGCATGTGACTACTACCTAGCAACTGGCAGTCAAATGAAGAAAAACAAAAAATGCCTCAGGGATGTTCTCAGTAAAACTTTCTAATATATAAGAAAAAGTAAGTTGGCTCTTGTAGTCTGATAAATTCAATACGGTTTCAATTATTAATGATAAATAACTCTTCATTTTCTTTTTACTGAATCATTTTGGAAATGAAAAGTCACTTTAAGTCGTAGGTTCTTCTAGTCCTTTAGTTGACTGGTTAATTGTATGTGAAGGTCTGCGATGTGCAGCTTAAGTTGTGGTGTTCAGTTTACTCCTTCTCGGAAGCAGGATGTGCAAAGTTTTCCTCCGATATATATTGAATTTCACGCGTTTAAGCTCTTAGAAGTGTGTAATGTTTGTAATTTGGATTGAAACATAATTACGTGCTGTTGGAGCTGTTCTTTAAACTTTTCTTTGTAAGAAATCACCTGTAGCTTCACTGTGTAAATAAGATTGCAAGCATAACTGAAAAATTAGTTAGTATCTTGTTGCTTGTAAAAGTGGTTGCAAATGACTGTGGAGATTACATGCCAAGGGAATAAGATTTCGCCTTTACAGTGCTTTTGTGATGTTTCCAGTGGCCTTTAATATCTGCCATTATGCTTTTTTTCATGCTTCAAAAGCAAGGTCTTGAAACTTTAGAATTATAAATATATTTATTATATTCACCCACATCTGCGAAAAAAGATGTGTCTGACTTCTGGCACATGAATACATAATTGTGGGATTTCAAAGTGCTTGTATCTTGTTAGAACAGCAAACCTTTGGATATCAAATATGCAATTTTGAAGAAATGAGGGATGCCATTTGTTTTTATTAAGCTGGGATTTGAATGTTTGGAGAAAGCATTGGGGGAGGCATTTCTTTTGAAATGGAAGTAATATTCCTCATTTGTGATGTTAAAAATATTGGTTTTGGCATAGTTACATTCTTTATAAATAAACATAGGAATCTGTGGCTAAAAGAAATATGCTTATTTTCCATGTCTACTTATAACTTGATCTTTTATTATTATTTTCATTTTCATGAGGGTTTCTGTGTAACAGCAAAACCGGAATTGAATATACTACTCTTTAAATGTGCCATCATTGCTTTATGATGGAAAGGCCAATGTACTGAGTACAGAATATCAATGCATTGAAAACTCTTCATTCTATTATCAAGTCATAAAGAAAATCAGTGAGTGTTGGGTTTTTTATTATTTTTTTTTTATTCCAATCAAGGAACTGCAGAATAAAGTTAATTTTAACTATTTTAGCTGACCACAAACAAAGAAAAAGACAAGGGTAATAAAGTTTGGAATTCAGCCATTCCCTCTCTTTTAATTTATTCAATGAACACCTTTCCATCTTTTCTGCAGCTTTCCACTCTTGGCCTTTTGGTTATTCACATATTCTGAACATCAGACCTTGTATAAGTATGCTTTTATATCCTGAGAAGCTTGCACTTTCAACGGAAGGTTCAGGTTTTGGTTGGTCAACTTAAATTTACAGAAGCCGACATACTTGTATGATTTTAGGTGTAATGTACAATAAATGTAGATGATGCAACAGAAGTTTATGGTTTTAGACCTGTCTTATATCCTGACCAATCCTCTTCACCAGGAGAAGTTTTAATTCTCTTGCATATTTTTCCGGTGTCCCACCTTGAGGCATGTTGTACTGTTTCTCTAATTATGAAATGGCATTTGAGGAACCCTTAGGGAATGTTGGGAAATCATTTTCGTAAAGGTTGCTCTTCAGTACAGGATGTGTGAAGAATTAGTTCTTTTTTGGTGGGTTTTGTCTGATCACAGTGAAATTATATCCTGCATTTAATAAGGTAAAGCCAGCACACTCTTCTTCATGCAGTAATAGTGGTCTTCTGCTATAAAATTAAATTAAGAATTTGGTAAAATATATTCTAAATCAGGCTTACAATTTTAGTGCATTTTGTGTTCATGATGAATATTATTCCTAAGTGTGTTTGGACTTAAGGACAACTTTATGAATTCAGCATTCTAATTGTTTAGTTGATCCTCATTTTGATGCCTTGTGTTTCAGCATAAGCATGAGGGTGTTTTGTGATGAGGAATTCTTGCAAGAAGTCAATATGCTGGAGGAGGAGAAGCTACTATGGAGAAACTGGCAAATACAGAGAGGTGCAATTAGCAGAAAAGGAAAGAAAATTATCTAAAGTGATATATAGCCAGTAATAATAGAAATAAGGGGGAAATTAAAATATATGTTAGAAAAATACATAAATTGGAGAATAAAATAAGCGTAACATTTCTCTGGAGAAAGTTATCCAAGTCCTAGAATTTTTTTCAGAGTAGACTACACACAGCATTGAGAAATAACATGTATAGAAGAGTGGACAGGGATAATTTAATAAGTCTTTTCTCTCTCTAACTTATACCTGTACCCTGTGAGTGAGATTCAATTGAACATGAAACCTGCACTGCAGATTTAAGTGCGGCACATGCTTCACTGTGTCCTGACCTATGGATCAGGAGCAGCGGGGCACATGATGGCCCCCTTTTGCATTGGGTAGATCAAATTAGGACATTCAATGACTTCCTTACTTTAATTTAATTTAAAAATGTTAGTAATGAGTGGGGAGGACTTAACGTAATGGTAAAGAAAACAGTGCATGCATGAAACTTACGAGAACGCTTGTACTAGAGCATATGGTAGATCACAGTTGAGCATAGGCATTATTTTCCTTTTTGATTTTTTTTTTTTAAGTTGCATAGTGCCAATGCAGACCTTGTCAAGCCTACATTTTGTGGTGTGAAATATAGTCAATGGCAGCTACCGTGTACAGTGGGTAGGATGCCAAGAGGGCCCTCTCCGTGCAACTTGGATGGATCTGCAGGCATGAGTGTCTGAAAATCCAGGCTTTCATCGTTCTGAGCTTTCCCTCCCTTTCCAGAATTACACCTCTGACAGCCCCACAGAGGTATTTGTTGCTGCTCTCGATATTGTTAATATTAAATATTAAAATTAAGTATAAAATATTAATATTTTAGTAGTCACATAAGTCCCCACACATCTTTCAAGCCTCTTTGTACTAAGCACTTTTCAACAATATAAAGGCACAGCCCTGTCCTGAAGAGCTTGTAATATAAAACAAAGGATATATGAAAAATAGGGAAGGATGACTCAATCGCATATCTGTAGTATATATTTTTATTTTAATTTGAGTGAAACACCAAATGTTCCTATTTTCTCTTCAACCTAGCTGTTGGCTGATTTGGAAGGAGAAACTGCAAATAGATGTGGATTTGGGTTTGCTTGCCCTTCCTTCATACTTTTGCACATTTCTGCAGTTCATAAACGCTTGTAGGTTCTCTTCTCAGTTTTTTTAAAAAAAAAATTTCAGATGCAATATTCAAAAAGATTAAAGATAATGAAATCTATAGGTCACATTCCTGGCTGCTCCTGTCTTATATTTTACTGTCTAGAAAATATTCCAATGCTAGAAAAAGGCCTTTTATAGCTAAATTTTACTGTCTTTAGTCAAAGTGACGACAGGGCAAATTGATTCCAGATCCAGGATCCAGATTTATTGTAGTTGTTTGAAAACAGATGCTGATTCAAATTACTGCATTTAACAACCAGAAATAAAATACCATTGTCTGGTGGTCAAGTGTTAATTTGGATGACTGAAGGGTGTGGAGAAAAGGGCTCCAAGGGAAGGCTCTGCGGCACCATTTTGTGGCTGTGCTGCCTGGGAGAGGCAGTGGGGGGAAGGCATGGGCACTAGTAGGAGGGCGTTGGGACAGGATGGTCCTGTGGACGGGCTTACTTGGTGAGCTGGGGCTTTGGAGAGCCCCGTCCAGGGGGATGCTCAGACCGTCAGGGCAGGCAGACAGAAGCTGGGCTGTGGTTGCTTACAGTTGCAGTGATCAGGAAGAAAATTTGTTGTTCAGGTAAGATTACATGAGGCCAGCCAATTTTTTCTGACTTCTTTATAGTATTGGCTGAGCAGAAGTAGCTCGGGGAAGACAAATTCTTTAATTTGTAGTGACTTGTGAGGATTATTACAGTCCCTAATATGCAAGACCCCACCAGTGTGCTTTGATGACCAAGAATCTCCGTCACAGAAGAGCTGCATGGTTCATTCATACAAAATATACACACAGCAGAAATATACACACCAACCCTAGTAAGAAATATCATAGACTGGTAGGATGTGGGCGTTGAAAGGGCAGCAGAGACTTTGATTTTTATTAGGATTTGTCCTACTACTGAAGGAGTATCTCAGTGTACAAAGAGAGGGGGAACCTCCTGCGTGGGCATCTGGCACAGCTGCTGCTTAGAGGCAGGTAGATGATTCAATTCTGCGTCTTAAGCCTTCTTAATCTGACTTTGTTACCTAGCCCAGGTATGCTGGTGTCTACCTCTGTGTGCGTGTGGCTTTGAAGGTTTGGCCCTTCCGCGTCTCCTTGCTTGGGATTCCCTACTTACAGAACAAGCACCCCGCCCCCCCTCCAAAGTAAAGTGAATCAATCTGCTCCATAAAATTAACAAGAATACAGCTTGTTTCCTTTTGTGTTTTTATGACAGTATCAAAAGTTCCTGACCAGTCTCCTTGGCCTGCTGGCAGACCTGTCTGTTTTGTATGGCACTCCAGCCTCTTTGCTTTTGGTCAGAAAGGAGACCAATCCATCCATGCTTCTGGCTTTTCTGCGTGCTCTGTTTAGTGTTCTGTTTGTTTTCTCCCACTGACTTTAACCTGTCGTATCACTGCTGTAGAAGTTCTTAATTTCTTGAAGTGTTTCCGCTTTCTGTAAAACCTAAATATGAAAAAGTGATATTTAAAATACCATGTCTTACTCTAGCTACTGACTATGTATTTTCCACATATTGGTTTTTCTAATGTTGTCCCTGGTTTTGAACTGTTTGAGGTTTTTCTAATGATCTAACCTTTTTTTTGAGATTAAAACAGTCGTCTTATATATAGCAACTACATAGCGACATCTCTTTTTATATGAAATACATGTCAGCATTTCATATTCTGTGTTTATTAATAACTCTCTTACTTCAGGAAAATGTTAGTGTTTAAGTGCTTTGTTTATTTGGGGCTTCTAAGCATTACACATTTTCTAATCTATTTGTTTATGATTGCGTGAGACCATGGTGTCTTGCATTGAGTTACATACATACATTATGGCAAAGCTTATAGTTTTGTGGTCTCTTTTTTATTGCCACAATCCTTCAAATAAATTAGTGGGAATAAGGTTTAAATCTGTGTGATGGCAAATAGGACTGTGATGTTTTAAAATTGATGTCTTCTCAAAGCGAAACAGGGGCATGGCCATTCTGTCCGGTGAAGCAGTGTGCTAGCCACACCTGCTCATCATGGTGTCACTCTTCTGTATTTCAGTTTCCATGACTGATCATCATCATTTTATAATCATTTTTTAAGAATGTGCATGGTCCAACCTTTTTGGCTCTTTTCATTACTCCTATTAGTACAGTGTTATACAATTGAAACGGTCTCAGGTTGCGCCAGGGGAGGTTCAGGCACGACATGAGAAAGAACTTCTTCGCTGTTAGAGTCGTTAAGCATTGGAACGGGCTCCCCAGGGAGGTGGTGGACTCGCCGTCCCTGGAGGTGTTCAAAAAACGTTTAGATGGGGTGCTTGAAGACATGGTTTAGTGGGCATGGTGGCATCAGGTATACGGTTGGACTTGATGATCTTTGAGGTCTCTTCCAACCATAATGATTCTATGATTAATGGACATGGTGTCCTTCATGTGTTTCCAGCTTGTTTTTCTCATCTCTGCGCAAGCTGGGGGTCCTGAACTCTGCGAACTACTGCAGAGCTCACTGGAAGCCCATCGCTCTGTTGTAGCTGTTGAGATGCAAGGTGTGGGTTCCCCCAGAGGTTATTTACATCTTGAGTTGCTGTCCCTTTTGCTTTCTCCGTGGTGGAGTCTTCCTCCACCCCTTTCCACACTCCTGGCGATAGGTGAACTTTGTGTTTGTGTATTTGTTAATAGCTTGAACAGGGAGCTATAAAACAATTCAAGTGAACTTTGTGCTCTTGACATTCGCTCAGTCACTAGTGCCCTAAGGGCTATCTTCTTGGAGCTTTTGTTTCCCTTTTCAGAGTTAATCAGAGACATAAAGACTATTTTGTCTTCAGACCTACAACCACTGAAAAGCAACAAAGGATCAGCACAAATCACTAAACTTCTTATGGCATATGAGACTTGGTCATCTCATTAAGTATTTATGTATGCTCTCTTTTTTTTTTTTTTCCTGCAGCTGTCATGTTTCTCAGAGGCGACACAGTGCCTTATCACCATATCTGCTTGTCTTTATGCCTCTTTGTGAAGGTGCAATGGGAAGCTCAATCTTTTTAGTGAGTCAGGCATAGTAGAACTGCTTTTAGCTTAAGCATTTTTGCAGTCTTGCAGGGCAAGTCTTGCAGCTCAGTCTGGGTGTGAACTGTTTAGATTCTGTTTGCCTAAGTATGAGCTGGCTTTCATAATTCATTATTCTTTGTGGTATCTGAATTCTGGCAGTTTTGTTTCTGGTATTTGAGGGTTTTTTGTTTGACTTTTTGGTTGGATTTGGGGTTTCTGTTGGGGTTTTTTTGTTGTTGTTAGCCTTCAAGTCTGCATCATTAATATGGTTTAAACCTTAACATAATGAGATACTTCCCCTTTGCGGTCTTCTTTCTTTTCTGAATAAAGGATTTCAATCATGGGAGATTAGTATCTGGTTTTGTACAGTTCCATACATCTACTGCTTGCAGGTTCCTATACTCTTCACGTTGTTCTTGGTGTTGAGCGTCATTGCAGCCTACATTGTGTGGGCAGTGAGTGCGTTGCTGCTCTGCCATCTGGGTCACTGTATTTAAAAAGTACTAAGCTTCAGTATATCCCAAAGAGTACTTTCTGACCCAAATGGAGAAGTGAAAGTACAGAGCTTGGAACTTTGCTGCAAAAAGGAGCTAAATTTGTCTTCCAGCAACATCTGTATGTACTGAAGATAGTATTTTTTTTAACCTGTCCCCATAGGGTGAAATATTAATATTATGTTTTCTGTATTCTTTAGCTTTTGAGGGTCAGTGCGAAGCTGTGCTCTGTTTTTCCTGTGTTACTGTGTATGGGATCTTCTGGCTTTTCCATTTCCGAAGTTATTCTGATATAGATTTATGGTGTTTTCTAGCCCTGTTTTAGAAAGCTTGTAAAATATTTTAGAGGACATGCATGCAGGGCTTAGTATACAATTACAGCTTCTAACGATGCAGACTCAAAATTAGTGAAGTTTTCTCATGCTTCTGTATCTTCAGTTTTGTCAGGAGGATTCCTGGCTGCTGGCTCCTGTATGTTGGTGTAAATGTTTGTATTTCAGTAGCACTCTGTCCCAGGACTGGAATTCATTCCCTGCTACAGGTCTTTCCCAGCATTCTGACTTTTTGTCCCATATGTTTGAAATCTTGTATTTCACTTTCTGATGTTCTACTCAATATAGCTATTGAACCTTTCTGCTAAGCTGCAAGCACAAAATTTTGGGCATGTCTTTATCTAACATCTTTGTGTTTCAAACTACTGTCATGATGCAGCACAACTAAGTAATTTGCTGCGCTTCTAACCTCTGTAACATTGCTACTAGAATTTGCTTTTCATTGTGTTTTCTCATGTTTGACCAAAATCTGACTATTTCTCTACTCAAAAAAAGACATTTTCATGTGTATGACACTGATCCTTTGACTTTTTTTTTTAATTTCTATTTGAATAAATTTATTCTGATAACTGATACTCTACTTTGTGTAGAAAATACAGTGAGTAGCTTGTCTGAGAAATTCATACTAAAATGCAAGTAGATGAGATGATTTCTCGGAGTAAGCCAAAATATATTGCATAGAGGAAAACTCTTGTCAGAGAAACATGCAGAGAAAGTTGTATATCTGAAATTGTTTCAGTTGTCAGCTGTTTTGAAGAAAAAATTGAGGCCAGAAAATAACAACTGCTGATGCTTGTTTTCCGTATCAGAAATATTTGTGTGTGATTCCACTTTCTTTCTCCCCTCTCGTGTGTCGTCATTGTTGACAGTGGCCATAATACAGAAATTTTACAGGAGTTTTACCAGAACTGTTACCGATGCTGAAAATTTATTTCCACAGTTGTTGTCTAGATCCACTGTAGTCATTAAATTCTCTAATCTGGCAGTAGATGGGTGAAATGAAATTAACAGGACTTTAAAATGTGCTTCAACTTAGGGCTAGGAGTGAATTAGGTCCTGTGTTTTGGGCACAGCAAACTTGAATGGCTCCTTTGAAGGAGTGCCACCCTAGAGGGGTGAGCAACTTCATACTCATTAAAAGTAATACTCATAACTTGACATTTGGCAATAGATTCCGTACACATCATGCTTTAGGTGCTGCAAATAAATGGAGTGCTTTAGATGCTGGTGCAATTCGTATGGAGTAACGAAAGAAAAACTTGTCTCCTTCTATGTAAAGACATTTTCACTCCCACTGTTGCTACTACTACGCATTCAACTGCACTGTGGCAGAGAAGAGTGACATTACCAGACTTGAGGAGACCTGAGGGACCGTTGTTATTTTAACTAGCGCGACTGAAACCCTCTCTGAACAAGGTGAGAGGACAGTAGTCTGGAAACTTCTCGTAGCTGCCCCTTTTTCAGCAACGCAATCGCTAGTGGGAAATGTCACCGACCTGACTTGGTGCGTCGGCAGCCTTTACGGTCCTGGATGGCTGCAGGCAGCTCTAATTATTTGTTAAAGTCCGCTGATGGCACAGCAGGTAGTGTCCCAGAACGGTGCTGCTCAGCTTCGCAATTTGCTGCCTGCTCGAAGGTGAGAGGAAGGCTATTGAACAAGAGCTGTAGGATTATCGGAGGTGTCGAGAGGAGCTGCTGCCTAGAGGGGACGAGAGTTTGTTTTGTAAAATTGTTTTTATTTGAAAACGCATTTTAGCAACCATTTCCGTATTAGCTTCACAAATACTTGAAGCTGTATCTGCTTCTTGGGTGGAAAATGGCCTATAAAGTAATCTCAAGACATCTACTGAACCTTTGTGGCTTTTTCCGCTTCTCTCTTTGTCCTCTTTTCATCTTCCAAATTGCATTTTCTGGGAATTAAATAACAATGGGCCTGTTTTGTCAAAACTCCTTAGCCACTGCAGTATTACAACCCAAAGAGAGTGTGGGAGTTTTCTAGCAATACATTGAATTTCTGGTCTGATAATTCTCGGGAACAAAAGTATGATTTCAGTTGCTCAAATCCCAGCTGCCATATTTTCAGGCAATTACTGGAAAAAAATTGTCTTGCTGTACGGGAAATGATGACTGAATATACCCTAATTTTCAAGTACAAGTAAGTTTAGAGAATGCCTCGTATAATACGGATATCTGTTGCTCTTATGCAATGGTATAGATAAGTTGCATAACAGTCTTTGAGATGTTATTTCATCTCCCTCATCAATTTGTGATAAAGTTTGGGAGCTTTTATTCTGATGGAATGAATAATTGAGTTTTCACAGTTACATCTTTATTTTATTTCCTTCCCCTTCCTTTCCGCTTTTTTTCTCTTTTCTGTCATGTATACAGTCTTTACAGAAACAGAATTTACCGTATTTTGTAGTATCTCTACAGCACGTTGTGCCTAATACCATAAACATGGTAATAAGAAATCAAATGGCGTTGCATTAAAATTACTGCAGACATTAAATAGTAACATTGTCATGGACCTCTGATCTTGACAGATACTTGGTCATAACTGTAGCCTGTCTGTAGACATTTTGTATCTCATTTAAGAAATAAAATAGGGAATTATCACATAATAGTGCGTGTAAAATTGTTTTGTATGTTTTAACACTGTTCATACTTGTAAACATCGACTTTCGTGCTTACCACTTTATAAATAGTTTCGAATTCTGATGAGAATTAACTGTATCATAATTTCTACATTCTTACAAAAATGGAAAAATTAAAAAGAGATTAATTCTGCTTTTGGGAATGGGACAGGATTCAGATCTAGGTTCCTTTCCTCTTTTGCAGGTGACTTCTGACTTTAGGTGTACTGTTTAGCCTTCCATCCTTCCAGAAGCTTAGGTAAGCGGCCCCAAACCTTAGTTTCTCTCCTGTCACTGGCAGTGCTCTACCTTATTGTTCCTTTAAGGTCCTACAGATTCTGTATTTAGCACTGTCTGCAAGTGCCACTGCTTCTATTAGGAGGAAAAGGATTTCTTTTAATAATTAAAAAGGGTCGTGTTTCCTCTCCTGGTGCTGATTTGAATGAACAGGGAATTTGTGCTGAACTCTGTGTCGCTGGCAAGCGAGGGTTGCAGTGAGACAAGCCTGGCTGGCAGCCGTGGAGCCACGTAAGGGGTTTGTGCTGCCAGCTGCTTGTCCCAGCCTTCCCGCCGTGCGTGCCAGCTAACTGCCCAGGTAGCTGCTCCCTAACCTGCCCTGTCTAGACAGTTCCCGTTCCCTCACGCATTTCCGATAACAAAGCCTTTTTAGGCTGTCATTTTGCCGTCAGGGGGGTTAGGAAACGAGTGCGTGGTTGTGATGCTGAGGGATGATGTTTCCCCCCCACCGGTGATGAGCAGCTGGGAGCAATAACCTCTTCACCCCACTCAGATGCATCCAGGGCAATGCATCTGACGATGGCCTTAGGCAGTCAGAGCTTTCTTACGACTCAAGAGCCTCAAGGGATTTTGGCCAGTCTCATTTGTGGGTAGCGAATGGCCTGGAGATGCAATATATTCAGTAAGAGTAAGATAAAATAATGCTAAGATATTCAGTAGCAGAATTCAAGAAGCTCTTGCAGCTTTGCTGGTGAAAACTTGGACCTCTCTGAGTTCTCAGGCACATAAGGTAGGGGTTTTTTGGGTACCATTCCTGCACTGAGGCACAGAAATTCCCACTGTAGGCATATACAAGTTTTTACAGCTCTCACCTGAGTCCCGGTCCTACCGGGTATATAGGCGGATGACTGAACTGTGATTTAACTGTGTACCTGAGGTATATACTTCTAAGCAGACTATGCCATGGCTCATTTTCCCCTTCTTCATTGCAACTTGAAGTATGTTGCATGCTCATTAGGCAACAGAAATAATCTGCATAAATATTCTGAATAGAACTAAAGAAAAAACAGCTTTAGTGTTTCAGGAGGAATATTGCCATTCCAAATCAGGACAAAATAGAAGTCCTCAAAACTTTCATGTTTGATAATTTAAAAAAAAAAGAGAAATCACTGTAATTTGTGGGAAATATTTCCGAAAGGTAATTTTGAAATGCTTTGTTTAGATTTAGACTATATAAAATAATTTTAAATGCTGGTTAGCTTACATTTGGAATCAATATATTTTAAATGGCTAAATAGAAATATTTCTGAGATATTTCAAACTGATCACAGAGGCAATGCTTTGGAGTGTGCAGCTTTGTAGTATTTCCAGAAAGCTTTACAAGTGATGAGTCTCCTCCAAAATTAAGGAACCTTTAAATACAGCATTCAGGACTTGTAAATACCTTGTGGAAAGAGGGGTTTGGTGCAAAACCCAATAGGAGTATTACAAGGCCACAGGCATTTTTTTAGTATGACTGCATTTCAAAATGCATGCTGTCTGCAGCTGCAGATTTACAAAATACTGATTCAGAATATGTAGTGTTAGGTCGATTGGCACAGAAATAAAAAAAAAAAAAAGAGGCATGTTTGCATAACTGAAACTTGATAATTGGGTTTTCTCCCTCCCTCCCTTCACTTTGCTCCCCCATTTCTTTTACTCTGATATCCAAATGCTCTAAATGCAGAGGCATAGAATTACAGTAAATGGAGCTAATGTAAAATGTCTGTTTGTAAAGCATGTGGCATAGTTTTAGCGTTGCTTCTGTCATCTCCCTTTTGGATGTTATCAAAGCAGAAAGGAATCCCCCCTTACCTGGCTGTTGCAGATTACCTTTAAGAAGGTGGTGGTATGCGAGAGGTGCACGCTTAATGCTGAGGTGGAAAAAAGGATTCTGATCCATGCATTTCATACACTTGTCAGTTAGCTTGTCTCCCTTTGTAATACTTAAATCTGTGCTTAGAGAGGTCGTGCTACGCTGAGTTTCAAAGGTTGAAGCAAAATTTCTGTCGGCATGTGTTTGCGTCCCCATAGGGAATCATTTTGATATTTTTTGGAGGGAATTATAAATGGGAGGATAACATTGCATGATTTCTTTTTGCGTACCAAAACATGCATGTATGTAAACAGCATTTTCCAGACTTTTGGATATAACACATCAGACTATTTATTGAAATTCTGGGTGGAGAGTGGGGAAAAGAGGAAAAAGTATTTCTTTATACCAAAGTTACTCTCCCCTCTGAAGAGAGGGTACTACTGCAACTTCATATTCAAGCTTTTAGCAGTGCCTGTCAGTGTTCGTTGTGATCTCCCGAGGCTGCTCTAACAGTTTTGGCATTGTCTGACAGGGTTATGGGATGGCTGCAGGCCGCGGGCTTCTTGCGACTTCGGTCCAGACTGACCGACTTTTTTTTTTCCCCCCTCCCCACTTGCACAATATTGTTCAATATTAAAAATAATGATTTACAGGTAGATAAATGTAAAGTATGTTATTTTGCTAAAATTACAGACTGCATGCTTTAATATCTGGTTTTTTTGTCAGCTGTGTTAAAGAGGAAGCTGTTTTTCAGTTTAAGGCGGCGCATCTCTGCCTTTGCCACTCAAGACTGTAGGCAGAGTTGATCAAGCCCGAGTAACTTAGCTAACCTGAACCTTTGTTTTCAGTTTTGGTAACTTTGCCATACAGATCTTCAAATTTGTGTTGGTAGAAGCTAGCGTGGTAACTGTTGCATTAAAAAGGAAAAAAAAGGAAACAACTCTGACCTGTGTCTGTGCCTCTGTAATTGAACAGAGCCCCAGTCTATATGGCTTAGTGCTTCTGGGATTTTAATGACAATGAAATGGTTCTGTCTAACACTATTTTTCTCATGCCTGTAAGTTTTCTGAATTAAAAAAAAATATTTTTCAGACTATAGGCTGTACTTATTTGCCAGAAATAAAGAAAAAGAAAGCAATGAGCTTCACAGCAAAGCCACTCCTATCAGAATGAAGGGTTACAAACCAAGAGTACCAATTTAAATCTGGAGTAATTACTACTGCTTTCAAAATACAAAATCCTTAAAATTCACTATACCTTTTCACAAGAACAGTGACTGAGGATTTTCCCTAGTGCTGCAAATGATTTGCTAGTCTTTGCGAATCCAGATCTTTGGCAAATGGCTTGAGGAATTAAGTGGAAAGTTCATAGTGCCCAACTTTAAAACTGGCAGGGCTGGTGGGCTTGGGGAAGGGGAGGACAGGAGGGGTTTTCTTTTATGTGTTGCAGTTTTTACTATTTTTTTTTTTTAAATGCACTGACAAAGACAAAGGGGAAAAAAATACAGGCAGCACATCTGCAAATGGCTACAGGCTTGTGTAACCCACTGAATTAAATGGAGTTCCCTACAGGCACACAGATCTGCCCACATGCAAGGAAATGTGGGATTGAGCCACAGTTAGAAGACTTAGAATAATAGTTCTATTAATGAAGAGCAACACAGAAACAAACCAAGTTAAAATTATGCTGTTAAAATGATATTTCTCTTTTCTTTTACATTTTTGTACTGTATTTTTTTCATTGTACTTCACACCCACTCCTCCAGGACTCCTTTTTCCTCTTTTTAGGTTAGAAAAAACTGTTACCTGGTCTTAAGAACAAAGCTACAGTTATCTGGTTAGAAGATGATGATCTGTGTGAGCACAAACAAGATCTTTGAGCATGTAAGCTAAGCTGAAGCAAATAGGCTTATGTATGAAAACAGAAATCAAACTCTTGTTTTCTGAGAGCAATATAGTTTTACTCTGATTATCCAGTATTTTTACCCTGATTATTGCGTTAAGAAATTTTGTTAAAAGTTGAACTGCTGACTGGAATATGGGATGTGTTTATATATAAACTGGAATCTCAAGTCTGTCTGCAGAACAGAGGAAGAATTGTTTTGCTTGTGATTAAGGCAGTACTGCTTTTGAAGCTTTTTCTTTCCAATCTCTTTCCAAGTTTTATGCCTGACTTTTAGACTTTGTAAAGAATCTTTTTTTTTCAGTTGGAAAGAATAATTTGTTAAACCTTTGAAGAACTTACGTTGGCTTCTGTTGAATGGACTGTAAATGTTTAAAACACGAAGTATTTTCAGACCACTCTCTGCCTAACATGGTCAATCCAAACTAACGAGGCCTTGAAAGTAAACTGTCGTTTTCTGGCTTGCTGGACTAAGGGAGATGAATGAGCAGAAGCAGGCTGGCTTTGTAGCCTGATGAAGAAAAAGCAAGGAATCTGTATTTTTCAAGCTTTGCCTTCTTGTCTGCTCATATGGTAAACCAGACTTGCTGAAAGGCTTGTGCTTCTTTTGCTTTCTCAAGTGGATAGGTATCTGACAAATAAGCATGTGGTTTAAAAAAACCAATGCCCCATTGGTGTTAATGGAGCCAGAAAAATCAATGGCTAATCTTGTCCAATATACCGACTTCCAGAAGCATAATTAAAATTCAGAAATGACAACGAGCATGCTGCTTAAGTACTATACTGTTTAAGTTTCTTTTCTTTTAGTATTTTTTAATAGATACCTGTATCTCCTTTAGCATTTTCCGCATTTGATGGTATGGTCAAGTAGTGTCGGAGTGTGCAGAGCCAGACTCGGATACTTTTTTTCTGACCACAGTTTCAGTATAATAGTTTACAGCTTATAAAATGTCTTTGCTGCCCAACACATCTCAGAGATGTATTATTCGAACAGGAGGTTTGCATTTCAAATTTGTATTTGAATTTAACTGTAGTAAGATGGAATGTCTTGAAGAGAGCAGGAATTGCTTATTTTATCCATATCTGCTTGTGAAGGGGAGGAAGAAAAGCTTACTATCTAATCAGACATTTTTAGCAAGCCTCCATAATTGGCCTGAGACCCTCAATCTAAGTACTTGTTTTAGAGCAGAGATGAGCTGATCCTTTTATGTTCACTGGTTAGCTGGAACACAATTTCAGGTCACACAGAGCTTTATGATACCCTCTTATTTAGGGGCTAGTGCCTAAACAAGGTCCAAGTCTCTAATATTACCAGTTCTTACAAGAAATTACTTGCTTATTTAGTGTAATAATTGCACTAAACAAAATAATGTTTCTGGTTTGATTTTTTTTTTTCATCAGTTTTATTAATTTGTCTCTTTTATTGTTGGATTGTTACTTTAATTTAGCTAGTTTCATTTATAAATCTTGGAACATGCATGTTTTGGTGCTTCTTCTCCAGACACTGCTACTCTGAGTAGATCCAAATATGTGTTTGTTTAATTCACAACGAATTTGGTGTAGAGGTACCCAAGCTACTGCCCAAATCAAAAGTAATGCGTGCATGTGAGCTCACTACAGTGCCTAAGATAATCAGAAGCAAGGCTTAATAGCCTGCGCTCAGTACTGCAGTGAGGTAGTTAAACCGATCCCAAGATGCAAGCTACTGTTTTCCACATTTGGCATTGTGTCAAAGTGTAGAAATACGCTGGCCCCCTCAAATACTTTTTTTTCCTGTTTGTATTGCAGTCCTCTGTGCTGTAGAAATTATCAGAGATAGTTGAGACAGCTATAGCCTATTGAGAACATTCACCTCCATTTTAGTGTTTAATTCAAGCACATGTAAATAACTGTGAAAAGCTTTCTTTACAGTTGTGGTCCAAAATAACTGTGGTATTTTTTTTCATTGAGAATGTCAGCGGTGCTCTGTGCCAAAATACGCTTAACGTGTGTTTATTTTCTAAAAGATTAATCTTATAAACCACAAGTTGCCCAGGAAAGTGTTGCCTTGTGGCAGCAGGGTGAAATACGTGAAACCCATAGGTGGGTGTGTTCATTAGGCATTCCTAATAAGAAGCTCCATATTCATTGTCAGACTTAATTAACGTGGTTTGAGAGGTGACTTGCAGGTCAGTTTTGAACCGGTGTGCATCTGTCAGCTACTACAATTGTCTTATGCTTACTTGAGCTATGATACCTCTCAACCTTTTAATCAGAACCAACTCAGGCAGAGTAATCAGAAGCGTACGGTGGGTGACAGTCACTCGGGAAACCCTCCCAAGCTTTAAGTCTCCTCCACTGCTTCAGTAAAAAGTGAAACATCTTCTGCACCTTCCTTTGGTCTCTGAGACCTTGGAGAAAGAGACTATTGGACTCTAAATACAGCAATGAATAAAACCTTTTATTTTTGTGTTGTTTTTCTTTTAAAATGTCACTGACTTTCACTGTAGTTCTTTACTTGGAGTAGCACCTTGTTTCTCACTGAACCTCCCTTGTACTTTGAGCCACTTTCTACATAGATAGGAGGTTGATAACTGGACAGTTGTGTGTCCGACTTTAGCAAAGATTGTCAGTAGCCTGTCTCCAGGCTGCCTATTGCTGAATGTCCTTCACCAGGCTTGTATCTCAGCTTCCCAACTCTGCCCAGTGGGAGACTGGCCAAGATAACTATTCTGAACTAGAAGATTTTTGCTGCCTTTTCTAATAGCCAAGAATTCCTACATGGCAAATCATCCCCTTTTCTTTGAGATTTGATATGTAGTGATTTTGGGGGTGTTTTTATTTAGGTTTTCAATTAGGGAGAAAGAGTTGTGGTACAGATCTCAGGGCAAGAATACTTTCAGCCGGATTTGTGTGCTTTGATGTAAAGTAATGCACCAAAAGTAATAAAAGGTTAAATGGCCACAAACTGTAATGTCAGATTTAGTAGTCATTAAGATCTTTCAGGTATTCTGTAATCATTAATTCAGATCTTGGTCATTGAAAATATGTATTTGTTTAATTTGCAGTTGCATTGGGACTTCAGAATTATTTTGTTAGTTGCAAAACTTCTATGTCCTCTGTGTTGTAGCTGCCATTAAGCATTTCCAAATGCAGAGTTTTTTACAAAGTGCGGTCATTCTTGTATTTAAAAATTCTCTTTCACAATAAAAAGTGCAACTAAAAGATTTGCATCAAAAGCAGTGTATGTACTACACATTTCCATGTGCCTGAGAGCAGACTCCCATTTTCCCTCACTCCCACCAACCCTGGCATGACACAGTGATATGTCATTTTTCTTTTTTTCTGAAAATTTTGCAAATGACCTTTTTGTGGAAATATCAGGGTGAACTTGCTGAGAAGTGATGTAGCTGTTCATATTATTCTAGCTTTGATTAATTACAGACTCATAGAATAGTTTGGTAGGAAGGGACCTTAAAGACCACCTAGTTCCAACTCCCCTGCCATGGGCAGGGACACCTTCCACCAGACCAGGTTGCTCCAAGCCCCATCCAAGCTGGCCTTGAACACTTCCAGGGATGGGGCATCCACAGCCTCTCTGGGCAACCTGTGCCACTGCCTCACCACCCTCACCGTGAAGAATTTCTTCCTGATATCTAATCTAGCTAATGTCTTGACAAAGTATCTTTACCAGGAGTCCCTATGAGTTTCAGTTTCATTGTATTCTCTAGCTGTTGAAGGGCAAAGAAGTTAACTGAACAGGCAACGTAATCAGCTGGGTGTTTTATTCAGGTAATGATTTGATCATTACGGTCATGTGGGTATTTTAGAAGATGTTGTGATTATTATGAGACAATCTCTACAGTAAGGAGATCATCAAACAATAAATTTTTGTTGTTGGCAAACTAGAATGTTTGGTGCTGAAAAAAAGGACTTTTTATCAAGTACGGACGTTTCTTAGTACATTGTTGTTTAGAAAACCAGAGTACCTCCTGAGTGCTCTGAGCTGAAATGAGAGACCTGAATTCGGAGGTAAAAAATGCCACATCTGGAAGAAAGCAGATAAGTATCTTAAAGCTTTCAAAGCTTAAATAACTAATCCATTTTTAGTTCTGTGATTTAATAGATTGTTATAATGTAATGAACTGAGCATTAGCTTGTACCCACAAAAAAGAAAAAAATCCCTTTCTTCAGTGTTTTAAGTAAATTTTGGGGAGGAAGGGCTAGTGAAGGTAGAGCAGAGTCTCCTAGATGCTAATGCTTTGTGTTTAAAAGCAATTTCTCAGACAAGTAGTGTGCAATAAGTAGAGCGTGCCCATACACCCATACATTTGGAACAACAGTTGTGTGGTATAAGTTTAACTCTTAAGAGTTCAAAATTATGTGTTTGATTTGAATATGTCTATTGTAATTTCTGTAAACTTTAGGAAGCTCATTTTTACAATGCCATTATTTCAAATTTCTTAATTGTTTTCAGCATGCTCTTCAAAGAAGCATATACGTGGTATGATCCATTTACATACATATATGATTATTCTCATTGATTTATGTGGTCACATATATAAAATATTCATATCTTAATAGAAACTAAAAACAGGCTTTATTGAGTTAAGTTGTGGATGTGGACACCAGACTGCGGAAATGATTGATGGTTTTCTTATCACATGTAGTAGCCTAACAGGATTTCACAAAACCTTTGTTCACACACTTAAAAATTACCAGAACATTTACTTGAAGTAAAGAGCAGATAGTATAATCTTAAACTGCTGCTTTCGTATTTCAGAGAAATTTTCATAAATGTTGCTTAAAAAAATAGGTCTGGAATTTAAAGGAAGTTTTTTGTGTAAATAAACACTGTAGATTGCAGTTGCATACAGACTGAAAGATGTTGTTGTATTCATTTTGTTGAATGGAGTGCATTCATTGCATCATAACTTGGTTTTGTTTGTTTGTTTTAACAAACACTTTCCAACATAGAAAATGGAATAAGGTGACTTGTAAAATATGATTCTATTAGATTTTTTTTTTGTTCCTCTCTGGAAGTTACCTGCAAGTATCTTGAGAAACTGTCACAATGAGCTTCTGCCATTTATTAAAAATCTCCGAAGCCTGCACTGCTGCCCTTTCCTCTTAAGGTCCCTGCCCCTTACACCCTTATTACAAAGCTGCCACTATTGCTTCCTTGCCCTCTAGTTTACCGGAGTGAACTCTGCACCTCACCGATGACGTCATGCCTTCCCTGTGATGTGCCTTCTGTATTTGTGTTTTAGTGTGGGTCGGGAGTGTGGCCTTGTGGCAAATCTCCTGGCTTACCATACTTTGATTTGTGCGATGGAGCAGTATCAGAGCCAGACGTGCTGATGCCTGCTGGTGGCACTAAGCTGGAAAAGGTGCTCCAGAAGTGCTGCTCTTGTCCTCGGCTGCGGATGTGCTCCTGCCCACCGCACAGCGCTGGAGCTAGCCTGAAGCAAAACCCTTAAAATACAAATCACGTGGCTGTGGGGTGATTCTCAGCAGCAGCTGCTCCACACCGCAGATCCGCTCCCGTTGGCATACTTTGCTTTACGTCTAACATAGCCACGGCCTGTGAGCTCCGTGTCCTGGTGAGGGACCTGCTTGCCTAGGACTGCAGGGTCCTTCGCGGATCCCATCAGTGCTGGTGACAACACGGTTGTGATCCTGGGAACAAGAATTTGAGAGGGGGCACTTTAAGATGCGTACCAGGAATTTGTGTCATTCATCAGAGGGGAATATTCATGTTGTATGCTGTAATCACTGTTATTAAGGACTACAGTACTGTTTTGTTGCAGGTAGCACCATCCTGGTATTTTTTTCTACCCCTCCTTTTTCTCAGGCTTGCTTATCCTCAGGAGCGAAATTATTCATGGCCGCTGTACTCACTCCTGTATCACCCCAGTAATTTGCTACAACTTCTGTGTTCCTTGTTCCCCTTTGATTGGCCTCTCCATGTAGTCATGTAGCGCGTAACACAAAGATGGATTGTATGGCGTTCTCTGCTGGGGAAAATCAACACATAGAGCAGGCTCACTGCCAAGATGCTCATAATTAAACTGTTGCTATGGACAGGATTACATCAATGTTTCTATCTATCATTTGCTGGAGTTTTGTGGCTATCGGTACTTGGATTTTTGTAGGTTTTAGTTTTTATGTTCCTTCTACTTACCTTAGGTTTCAGTTGAAGCGTTGCAGCACATAAAGAGAGATGTATAAATAAAAATAATTATGACAAGACATAGGAAAAAAAGAGAAGCCAGTTCCGTCATTGTGAGTCTGTGTTTGAAGCCGGTATCTTTGTGAGATGTTTGCATTTATTCCGCTAATAGAAATGGCGAGATGCTGTCATTCCCATTCAGCAGTCATCGTATTGTCGTGACCTAAGAGTCTGTTGCGAAACTACCACGATGTGGTAACAGTCTGTGTGGCTGGAGTGTTACCAGTTTGCGTGAAAACGTTGCAAATGCAGTAGAACAGCAGGTGTAGTAGAAAAGCAGCAGCAGAGTGGTGAAACCTTAATATGTTTTTTTTTGTGCCCCATCCCTTCTGATTCCTGTGCAGTAAGTTGTGAGATGGACTGATAACAATATAGCGTGAAGTACACTGATGTATTGGAACAGAGTTTGCTTGCCCGAGTACAATGGCTGTGCTTCACCTGTGACTGTATGATTGCTACTGTTATCCCCTATTGGAGTGATCTTCAGCAAGTAATTCCTTTTGGTAGCACTCAGGATGTTTGGTATTATAACTAACTAGTGTGCAGTGCATTAAATGTAGAGAGGTCCAGGATTGCAGCAAAAATAAGGTAGTCTGAGGGGTAGCAAATGATACCGAGTGCAACTGAGATCACTGTAACGAGATAAACAGTGTGGTGTCACAAAATTGTCTCCCAGTTGACAAAACAATCCATAATTTATAGATTGCCTTAAAAATTGAAGGATGGAGTCAATTATAGCCAATTATGATGCTACATTTACTGGAGGAGTTTTCATATCCTTTGGGGAGGAATAAGGAAATGTTCAAGTCAGAAAAAGCTTTTGCATTTGCTTCCTTGTTTTAAAATCTGAACGCAGTTTTTTCCTATTTCTTCAGGTGAAAACTGCCTATGAAAGCTGGGACCAAATTATCTTTAGGAAAAAGTTTTTTTCGTTGCTGTTGGGGTTTTTTTTGGTTGGGTGTTTTTGTTTGTTTGTTTGTTTTTTTTTAGTGCATTTTTCTTAGTGTTGAGCAGAAAATTATGATGGATAATACGGCAAGTAGAACAAAGTCAAACATCAGCTTCCCTCAGTTACGTTTGGGTTTACTCCAAAGGAGTTGTAAATGCAGCCTGGTGATGGCAAAGCCTGCTTAGGCAATGCATGTGGACATCTTGAATTTGACTTCCTTCTTTCCCCAAAAGGAGCCTTCATGTCACTAAAGAGATACCTAATAGATGCTGCATATTTCTAAATTTAGTCTATTAAAGAGCATGGAGCGGTTTGCGGTAAGTCACAGTTGCTTTTCGGTGAATAGATATAAAATGGAATACAAAAGCAGTGTATTGAAGATGGATGGACAGATACCCATATTCTTAAGAGAACTGGTCATAGTCTCAGGGGCTGAGGCAAGCATTCATTTAATGGTGTAGTATTCTGTCATTTAGATTATCTCCTGCCTCCCATTTTGATTCTCAGGTAGCATATCGAGGAGCTGTGTATCCTGTCTGTCTCCTGCTGTAGGACTGACTGTGAGGAGCAGTTTCCCTTCCCTAGCGAAGCATGCTGTTGGTAATTAATTAAAGATTCAGATGTATAGAATAAAGGTGTATTCAGAGATGAAAGCTGGCAGTAAACAAGTTGTTTGAGTAATGTTTCAAAGTGTTATCCTCCTCCTGTGCTCGGGATTTCATTTCACCAGCTAGCTTCAGCGGGTGACCTAGTACATGTGCCAATGACAAAAGCTACTTGTAACAATTCAGATCATGCTTTCTGCTTTATGAAATGGGATTGTAAAAATCCGCTCAAAAATGACATCTGAAATAGCATTAAAATACAATTTCCCTTTCATAAGGTTTTAAGGCACTCATATGAAAAGTGACACTGCTTTGAGTAGCTCTGTGTCAGCATTATGCAATGTGTTGCACATAAGTGACATTAATCCATTAAGGGTGTGAGGGTCACTTATTTTTCTCATGAAGTCATTAAATACCTTTATTGATTTCTGTTCAATCAGTTGCATTCTGCTGGAATACAGCGATCTCTAGACATGCTAATAGTGCTGTTTCTAATAATGTTTATAGACCATAAAGACAGATATTACATTCAAAATAAATTATCATGCCTAAGTGAAATACAAAGGAGCTTAGGGAAGCAATAGTATTACACTGTTTGCAAATTACTGAGCCTACTTTATTGCAAAAGGTGATTTTGTGACACAGATGCTCTAAAATCAGTAATGAGCCATCTTCAGTACGTTCATTGCTTTTTCTAATTGTACAAAATTAATTTATGTATTTGGACTGCTTCTGTTACATGATGGTAAGGCATCTTCTAAAAAATTGAATGCAAACCTGGAAACCCTGTCATAGTAAGTCTAAAAGTTGTAGTACTAGTTTTTATACTGAAGACTGTTTAAACCTTGGATCATAACAAGTGCTGTTCATTGAACTTGCGGGTACTTACTATATTACTGGATTATTTTGTCATTTGAAGCAATGTTGCGTATATGAAATGGTAGTGGATCAAATGCCAATAAGACTACCTTTCTTCTTCATTTCTTCGTCGTTAACAGATCTCATAGGAGGAAGTACGTGAGACTCAATTGAACGTAACAGGTGTGGTTTAGCTCTGTATGAATGGATGCACACTAGACAAAAAAAGAAAAAAGAAGTCATGTTCTGCCCTCCCTACTTTGATGCCATCCTCATGACTTTATCTTGACTATTAGCCTGAGCTTGTTTCCTTACCAAACAGATAACTTCAACTGTATTTTCTATTTTTCCTACTTAGAAGGAAATGAGGCTTCAAATGCATTTAAAATCTGATGGAAGAGTTGTGATAGTCCTGTTAATTTTTGCAATAATCTGATACTGTAGTTGTTGCTTTTTACCTCACCTCTTCTAGCTTTTTTCCATTTGGACGCAAACGGTTTATCAGAGTAAATCATCAGCTTTGCCCTGGGCATAGTAAAAGCAGACAGGTGCGTTTATCTCTGCAGCTAAAACGTGAAGTTTTCACTTCCAAGCAGTGAATCGCATCCTGCTGAGGAATTACTGTTTGTTTTGTGTTTTTTTTCGCAACGACCCTTAAGGGGCTCTGACAGGTCTTGTCGAATAGTGTTGGTCTGCCTTGTCTCAGACACCAAATGATGCCAAGTAGTGGCAAGTTTATTGCATTGTCTCTGGAGAAGCTGTTGTTCACTCAGCGTTTTCTCATAGGCCGCCTGCCTGATTTCATTGAAGGAAACCTGAGCAAGGCTGTGTTATTAATGAATTATGACAAGTCTTTTGCCTGTCGGGCAGAGAGGTTCCTTCTACCTCCTTTTAAGACAAAAACTTAATGGAAGATGCTCAGCTGGGCGAGCTCTCCGATGATACTCCTTAAGTGCTCATCCCAGGCTGATGCAAATACACAGAGAGCCGTGAAGCTGCAAGTGGCAGCGTTTAATACCGTCTTCCTCATAATGCCTGAATAATTTTCCGGAGAGCGATCGCCGCAGCTGCTGTGAATGTGGTTATTTGTTTATTTTTCACCTTGGTCCTGGCGGATTGCTGACCTAGCTAATCTGCCGTGCACACGGGGACGGCGGCGGGGGGGGGACACACACACGACGACGTTTCCCCTGCTCGCAGCACCAGCGCTCTCCTGAACATGACAGCATCGGCAGCCGGAGCCTGAGATGGGCTCCCGGAGCTGGCGGAGTTACGTGGGCTGGCTCCCGGGTCCGCTCTGCGAGGGGAGCTGAGCGGTGCTGGCAAAGGATGGGAAGGAGACGATGAGGGAGCCGGCTTATGTTTTTCTTAATGGATGTTTGTGAGCGGGAAGGAGATGGCATGGGCTGTCGGGGTGAGTTATGGAGTGTGTTTTGCGATCTCCCTCCGGTTGGGCGGCTCATTATGTTAAACAGTGCAGCTTTTAAAGCACCGTAGCTCTCCTTTTATGTGCCTCGGCCTTCATTTGCTGAAATGCTTCGAGTTCATGGGGCACAAGTCATTTCGGAAATGGGATGTAATTACAAAGGTTTCTTATGCTTACCAACAGCTTTTCTGAACCAGTGTAATTATCATTACTTGTGGATACTGTAAATTGAATATTCCCTCCCTAATTACATTAAACTCAAGGGTTGGCTGCTTAAACAGCCAAAAAAGAAAAGTTCACCCTTTACTATAAATAGCAAAATTGTTCTTGTAGTTCTGCTGACCTTTAAAGTGAAGTACTTTACACGATGTCGTCAGGTGTACATTATACAGATAGCTTGTAATTAGATCTGTAATGAGGAGCACAGTTAGAATGGCTTTCTGAAAAACTTCATTTATTCAGCGTTTTCTAACTGTGTGACAGAATTAAAGTTTCAGGGTGCGTCAGGACTTTTAAAGGGGCTGGCCGCCGTTTCGCACTTCACCTGCTCTGCCGATGATGTGCAGCTGCCCAGCGCTACTGCCAGTGCTGGAGGGCAGCTGCTGCACCTGCAGCAACTTAGCCCTGCCCCTTGAAAACAACGTGGTGTCAAGGGAACGATTTCTCTAGCAGTCCGAGGTTTTCTGTGATTAATTAACGTTTCTTCTCTCACTTCAGGAGACAGATAATGACTTAATTTGCGATAAACAGCAGAATAAGGAGAGGAAAGAGGTGGTTGTCTGATTTTTGTTTGGTTTTCTCCAGTTAACAAAAATAACTGTAGTCGTGCTGAAATGTAAGTCGTCTCGTCTGATAGAAGGACGCAGAGCTTTAGTGAGGTGATGTGCCTGCCTTGGGTTCAGTCTGTTGCCTGTCACAGCTTCACCAGTTCTGTGCGTTGCTTTAAGAACACTGAAGGCATTTCTCCGAGAAGTTTGATTGACTTCCTCTTACTTGTGGTGACTGAAATTTGTAGTGCATTGCTACCAGCTAATATTTGCTTTGCTTTCTTCATTCTGGTTTAATTACAATCATGCCATTTATTCTCTGTAGAAGCTTTTTTGTTGGTTGGGACTACTTATTTTCCCAGGGCGCTTCCTGCTTAGTGTCCTTCAGGACCTGTCATAAAAACGTGCTTGGACAGGACAAATTGAAAAGTGTGTCTTCAAAAAAGAAAGAAACTTCAGTTACAGTTCAATGGTAGAGTATTACGGCTATAGGAAAACAATAGAAAAAAATCCTTATTGCATAATGGCACACTGTAACGTTTGAATTGAAATAATTCCTAAGTGATTTTTAATGAAATGTAAGGTGAGAACAAAGGCAAGAAAATAATTTGTGACTTGGTCTATTTCAGAAGATGTGTTATTAGTCCATCCGCACTCTCCTGCAGCAAGTCTTAGCTAGCAGTTTAAACTGATGAAATACGCTGCATAGTTTTATTTCTTGTTGAAAAATATTTGTGTTTGTATTTGATATATTTATGAGTTTAAAATTAAAGAATCACAATACTGGTTTTTCTTCCAACATATTTTCTACCTTTCTGTGTTTATTCTGTCGCACGATAGGCAAAGCTACTGTATAGATTGTTTATAGATTGTGGTAGTAATATATTTCTCTTATACACATACATGTGCATATGTGAAGTGAAGAGACAGTATTTTATGCAAGCAATTAAGTAGAGAGTACACTACGCATAGCCAGTATTGATAGACAAACTCTGCATGTGATATTTAACAATCCAAATGAAAACCAGAACAGTCTCATGGCTCATGTATTTAGACAAAGATGTGAGTAGTATCAGTCCATTAGCAGACAGGCAAATCCTTTCTCATAAAAACAAGAAGTAGGTGTTTTAGTAGAGATATGTCAAGATTAGCTAGAAATCTGAAGGCCTAGACTTAATTTAGTTGTTCCCTGTTGCAGAACCTGAGTGGGTAAAAACATTTCTGTGTTGCTCAAGAGCCAAAGAGTCTGATTCCAGCAGCACTTTGAGCAGGCTAGCTGGTAGGAAAGAAAATGAGGAAAAGAGAGCAGTGAGAAAGGCAAGACTTTTAGATTCATTTGTTTCTGTTTACCCTTTGGTGGGCACTTGTGCTTACCCTTAAGGCTTCAAATCTTTAGTTGCTTCAAAATGGCATGGCAAAATGATTTTTAGCTGGCTGTGTACTGCTAGAGTGAAAGCAAATCTTCAAACTTGTCTTTTACCAGCTGTTTCAAATAGTGGAAAAGCTTGTGCATTTAACAATAGCTAAGCTTTTAATACGCAGTAATGCTTTTTAATAGAGCTCATTGATTGTATGTGTGTAATTTGTCAACCTCTTTTTTGAATGGTTTATCAGCAAGTATCTAGAAGGTGCTATCTCCTTGAATTTTGGATACAGTCTCAGAGAAAACTCTTAGGAAAATAAGATGCAGACAGTGTTAAAACTGCTGTCTTTGTCCCCCTAATTATAGGTCAGTCTTCTGCATTAAGCTTCTTTGTGTTTTGCTCCTACCTTTGTAAAAGTAAACACAAAATAGTCGGTGATGAAGCATGTCCCCCTAACCTCCTCCCTGCTGGAAGCAGGGACAGTCTGTGAGCTGGGTGGCATTACAAAGTGGTGTAACTGCAGTCTCTTTTTTGCTTCCTGTTCAGTTCCTAACAATGCCTGATATTTGGGCTGCTTTCCTTTGGCAGCTGAGCACTGAGCTGACATTTTGATGGCACTATTTATTGTAACCCCAAGGTCTCGCTCCTGAGTGGTAATGTTCAGCTCAGACCCCATCACTGTACATATGAAGTTAAGGTTATATTTTCCCATGTGCATCACTCTACACTTATCCACACTGAATTTAATTTACCATTTCATTGTCTAGTCACTCAATTTCATAAGGTCCTCTGATTCTTCACCGCTTGCCCTCATCCTTAGTGCCCTGAATAAGCTTGTATCATCTGCAGACTTGGTTGCTTCAGTGCTGAGCTACCTTTCCAGGTCAAGTAGAGGTATGGAAAGATGAGCTGGTCTCAGTGCTGATCCCTGTGGTACTCCAGTGGTAGGCTTCCTCCCCTATGCAGGCTTGACCAATTTCCACTAATTTCTGGTTATGTCTTGTAATCGGTTACGTTGCCATGCGGAAACCTCTGTTTTGCTATGCGTGCTTAGTTTCTTTAAAAGCTTTTGGTGAAGTACTTGTTAAAAGCCTTTTGGAAATGCACATAGGCTGCGTTGGCTGGATCACTGGTTTCATGGGTTTGTCTAAGCTGTTCAAAAAATTGGGTTAATTTTGTAAGACAGGACCTAACTGAAATTTGACTCTTCTCAGACATGTGCCCACTTAGTCTATTTGTTATTATAGTTTCTATTAACTTAACCAGCATGTAGACATCAGGCTTGCAGATTGCTATTCCCTGGAGCTTTTCTGGAACCTGTATTAGAAGTTGGCAGCACATTAGCCACACTGGAGATCTCGAGTAGCAAGGCACTGGGGAGAGCGATGATACGTCGTCATTAGTAATTCAGCTATTCTGCCTTTGGATTTTCACTCTCAGATGAATGCTGTCTGGTATCAGCCATTTGTTGCTTCATAGAGAGAAAGGACTGAGTTTTTTTTGTTATACACTGCTGTAATGCCCAGTACAACAAAGTTCCTTATACCCACTAACGTAATAATAGTCATAAATTAAAATCAGGTCAGTTATTAAAAACTCGGTTACAAAAATACGAATCTTGCATGTACTACTATTTGCAAGTTTTAGTAATGTACTATTCTGTTTTGTTTTGTTTGATTTTGTATATTTTCATTTCCCTTACTGGTGTTTGAGAGAGTAATGCAAACGCCTGAAGAAAGGGCAAGACTTCATTTACAGAGAATGAGACTTTAAAAATCCAGAAAATATGTAGAGTGGTTATTTCAGTTATATAAATCCGAGACGTTATTTGAAACCGTAGTACTCTAGAAAAAGTCAGATGGAAGCAGTATTTTTAATTTGACAGTTTCCTTTTAATAAAAACACATATGGCCTCCATCAGTAATTATCAATCTTAAATTACATTAGTCAAATTTTAGCTTGTGGATAATAAATGTGCACCAGCACCATACCTGGTTTCTGACTGAAGCTTTTTTTCCCCCCAATTTTGGGGAATTTTCCTTTGGAATTCCTCGTTACACAGCTGTCATTCAAAACTGAGCAAATTTACAAGTTGTATTTAAAAAAAAAAGAACAAGAAGTTTGGGGTCACAGTATACCATTTCTTTGGACAAAGCTATGTCAATGTTTGTATTATATATTCAGATTTTAGGGATTCAGAACAGGTTTTTAGTCACACTGAGCTTAAATTTTGAATCCATCGGGTTTTTGAGCTCTTTTAACTCCCTGAAGTGGGGTTCCCACCCCACAGGGCAGAAGAACGTTGCAGGTGAAGTGCTTGACAGCAGGTCCTTTTGCTGCTTGAAAGCAAAAAGCAATAAGGCTCTTCAGGTGTCTGTAGAAGCGTAGCCATGATTTTACTGCAAAGCTCAGCTGAAGAAAGCTCCCTGCCACTCAAGGTGGAAACAGAGCAAAAGATTGTCTGTTCTTGTGTTTTTATCTTAAGGAAATGGACTTTGTGGTCTTTTATAGGGTCCCACGTGATGTAAAAACTGGCAGCTCTGATCCTCCAACTTCTCTTTGCTCTGTATTTCACGTCCTGTCAGCCCTCAGTGGGAGAAATGACTGATTCTCTTTTTCTTCTGCCATGGGTTTTCAGGGGCATGAGGTATGATTCATCACAGACATGCCATTCAGTCTGATACTCCATCATGCACCTATCGGAGGCATGAGAAAAGAATACCATTGTAACTAGGTTTATGACATTTTTCCAGTTACACTTAAGGACTTTGCCGATTATGGGAAGAAACAATTTCTGTATCAGTAAGTTTTCAGATGGTCAAGGTGAAGGCAGGAAAGGTGGAGAGAGAGAAGCAGGGCAAAAATGACCAGATAATGAGGTGAAATGAATTATAAATGGAACTAACTTGATGTGCATTTAACTTAAACTGTTTGACAGGCAAAGATTAAATGGAAATTTACCTGTAGTACTGAGCATTGCTTATATAGAGGTTTTGATAGTGATTTCATTCTGTTCTTTTTTTTTTCCCCAGTTACCAGAAAACTGAAGTACTCTCATAATTCTTCACCAACACAAGGAAATACAATGTAAAAGCATTGCCAAGTTCTATTCTAACCCCCTTTTTTTTAGTGATAAATACATGCACTTTAAAGAATTGCAGGCTTCGGGAAGGCTTCCCCACATCCCTCTCCGCCGTGTTGATAGTTTGTAGAGAAATCTTCTGGGTTTTGCCTTCAGAAAGCTCTCTTTGGCAAAGTGTCTTGGGAGTGTCAGAAACAGGGCAAGAAACAAGTTGGATATCAGTGCTCCAGTTTGCTTGGACATTGGCAAGATCCAGCTGTCAGATTTGGTGTTGAGGAAAAAAAAATCCCTCACAGATCTGAATGGCAAAAAACTTTGAGGCATTTTGTCTTAGGTTGTGCTTTCAGTGAGGATCGCCTGCTAGGATTATTTAGACATATTACACCCACGTTAAATCCAGTTCATTATGGGGACCTTGAGCATTGGTCTCCTGAGGACTGGATTGCTAACATCTGGGTAATAGTAATTTGAAAACTGTGGGAGAGAAACTGTTTAAGAAGAGGATTTTGAAAGTTTGTTTCAAACATAAAATAAATATGGAAAAAGACACACAAACTACTTGGTTAAAGGGGAGAAAAAAGAAGGCAAAGTCGGAGTTTAGTTAAGGATAATAAGAGGCATTATGTAGAAGATGATCTGATCTTTGGGAGCTTTCTGAAGATACGCCAAGGACAGGCATGAGCTGTGGGCTTGTGCGTACCAGCAGGTCGTGACAGCTGAGTTAATGTCCACGTTGCCTTCTTAATACATAACATCGCCAATAGAAGTCTGTGTATATGCACACAGGTACTTTTGTACACCTACCTGGGGTGTCTCTGAGACAACAGTGTTGAACTTCAGATGTGGTGTTTTCTGGTCACAAATTGACCATTTGTGCTTCCTTTTTAAGTATATAATAGCAATGAGTATAATAATAATAATAAAGGAGCATTGTGGGTGGAAGTGCTGTTGGAGTTGCTGTAGGGAATAAGAGACCTGAAGGTAAAACAAAGAAGCTTGGTCTGTTTCCAGACCTTCTTTGGAGAGAGCAGCTACAGGACATGTAGATAAACTGGAAGTGACCATAAAATTATTTCAGTGAGTGACCTTAAATCTAGATATTTTGCATAGGGAATTCGTTATGAGTGTTCTTTCATGCTCCTTTCTGTAGTTCTGGGATGCACAGCTCATAGCCTACCTGCTGGATTTGCAGCCCCGTGGTTAGTTCAGTCAGTCATCTGCTGCCTTTCGAGGCCTGGCTGAAACCTTTTGGTGATTGACCTTTTTTTCTCAAGCTCCCACTTCTTTGACGCACGGCAGGCCAACCTAGCTTGCAGCCAGCATGCTTTCTGCTCCAGGGAGACCTTTGGTGAGGAGGGTAACCAAGGCCAAGCTGTGTGAATTCTTCTTCAGTCACGGTCTGCTCTGAGCCAAGCCACCCCCTTTCTTGGCAGCAAGGGAGCAGGCAGACACTCGATTGGGCACAAACACAGGGATAATGCGGACGTGCAGAATAGTCATTGTGCGGAAGTTTAGTAAATCCAGCTTTTCTGGAAAGCATTACACCTTCTACTCCGACTGTGCATTTGCAGTTCAAGCTGATTCTCTCAGGCTCAGCCCCATTTGACCAGTTCTTGCCAGTCTGCCGACGGTGCTGCTTCTGCTGTGGCATGGAACTGAACCCCGCTGCGGGAGCTAACACGGCTGGATGGGTTTGTTGCCAAATGTACCATCATTTCACTGGCAACACTGAGAATAATTTCCAGACTTCATTGGTGTAGTCACAGCCTCCTTAAAATACAGACTGAGAGAAGAACTAGCAGATTCCTCCTTTTTTGCGTGTTTATTTTAGGTCTTAATAGACGTAAGTATTTCAGGACTCTGTAGTAAAATAAATGCCTGAGGGAGCTTAAAATGTTCACACATAACTACGGCTGGCAGGAGAACAAGAATTCAGTGTCATGAAAAATTTAGCAGGCTTGGCATCCGTCTTGATGAGGAACTAAACACAGTTCTTCAGAGATTTTAATGAAAAAAAGAGGGAGAACAAGTTGCGTTGCTATTAGCTGAGAGCTCATTAGCTGGGACGCTTGCCTGGAAGGTGAGAGACTCAGACTTAATCCTCTGGCCTGAATCAAGCAAAACATTCAAGTGTCTTTTCTCTGGTTAGCTCTTGTCTCTGCCCCTTTGTCTCTCTTACATTGACCAAAAGTTGGGGTGGTCATCTGAGATGTCTCTCCAGTAGCAGGTGGGAATGAAGGTTGTTCCAAGTCTCTTCCCGTGTTGAAGAGTCTGACATTCCTTTGGTGAATGGTCTGGTTGGGGGATACTCCATAAAGAAGTGCCCAACTGTATCCTCTTAGCCCATTGTTTTTAAACATGTCTGAGATTGCTTTCATCAAAAGAAACAATGGCATTACCAATATTACCTGTGTATGTATGTTATTCCATGTCACAAAATGCTGTAAATCATTTCTAAGTATATTTTAGTATGCCAGTGGTTTACATTAAATGGCATAATTATTTAACTAGTGCTACATTCAACACTCCCACATGTTCTTGGTAAGTTTTTAGCAGAAGTTCTCTTCCTTTTCTACAATAAATTAATTAATTTGTAACAGAAGAAGCATCTGAAACTTTTTAATTGCAATGTGAGGGAAAATAAAAAGGGTGTCCATTAATGAGAAGGGTAGATAGAAATAAAAGGCAAGGAGAGGTAAGATGGAAGAAGGTAGAGTGGTAGAGGTTTCCTTGGCTGTAAAAGGGAAGACTGGGACATCAGGAAGCCTTGTCTCTAGGAGGTCATAAATTCTGTGATGTAGGTGGCACTGCCTTGACTTTACATATGTTGTGCCGTTCTCAGAGGTACATTGCCTGCTGGCTTTGCAGTGTTCAATTCATGACCTTTGCAGGGGATAGGAGGCATGCAAGATGAAAATAGAGTATTTTGCAAAGCAGAAAGGAGAGGGAACGTGCATTTTTGCCCCTAAACTGGGATGCTGGTAGGAGATGCCTGAAGCAAGAAGATAATTTGGTGCACTCTGTCCAGCAACTTTACATTCAACTAGCGTGGGAGACCTTCCTTCAAAGCCTGGTTTATAGAAAATGAGAGCATTTGGGAGTTTGTTTTTTATGGATAACGTCAGTGAAGACCAGTCTGAGCTGGAGGTAGGAGAGGAAGAGTTGGATGCGTTTTAGTCCAATACATTCCATGAAAACAGACTGTAACCATAAAAATGTCAAATAAAGCAGTTGTATATTATTGTTTATAATGAATTGTTTTCTGCTTTTTCTGCTAATCAGGCATTTTCATAAATGTATTTTCCTTCCAAATGGATATGTTGTTGTTTCCATGGAGCAGCTGCGGTAACATATTGTACTTGCATGTTGAGATTTTTTTCTTTCAAATGGAATGATGTACGAATCATTTATGCGTAAAACATAGTAAAATTTATTATACCATCATTCATACCACATCTTCTGAAATAAACAAATCCAAAAGACACTTGCAGTGAAAGTTAGATTCCTGAGAGTTTGCATGGGCTGGTGAATGTTATGGGCTGATGCATCATTTTTATTCAAAAGAAATTTGTGTATGGTTCTCAATATCACTGCCTACTCACCTCAGCACACATAATCTTAACAGCAGCGTGACAGAGGGGTTTGTATTAAACCACATTGATGAGCATCCTCCTCTGTTTGACAGGATCTGACTTTGAAGTATCCTGTGATTTGTTTTCTATTTGCGGATGTAAAAATTCTGACCAAGAATTGACTTTGCAGGCTGTAGCTGCTTTAGAAAACACATAATGAATGGTAACTGCTTCAGAAAACATGTAATGAATGGTTCTTTGGACTACGCGGATACCTCAAAGATAAATAACAAATACAAACAACAGAAAGAAAAGGAAACATCTCAGATAACTTAGCAAGAGAGCTATGACTATTCCTTTGTCTTCATCTCTTTGTGTAGATACCGTGGCATTTCAAGTGCAGGAGGCTAAATCAAGTGCCATGTAGTAACAGCAACTGCATCAGAAAACTGCATGCGTGTTAGGCCTAAACATGCCAAAGTACAGAAGGAATTAAATATGTGGGTAAACCCGGTTTCAATTCTGTGTTTCTCCTTTTCTCTGCGCTTATAAATTGCATTTTACCTGGTCTGATCCTTTCAGGATGAATATGTTTAGCTTGTAAGTGTTCCTGCGTAATCGTTTCCTTACATAGTGCTGCATTATCAAGCATCATATAAAATTAGTTACTTTGTGCCGATATGAATGTGGACAAAGTCAAGCCATTAGTTGGCTTTTTCAGGGGCTGCTCTCATAATTGGTTGCATTACTTCTTTTTATAAAAGGAGCATTGTGAGAATACAAACGTAATCTTGCCAGGAGCCTGTTAAAAAGTGTCTTGTTCAAAGGGAGGGGAAAAAAGCAATTGAATAAGAAATTTGTGTCTTTTCTTATCAGTAAGTGCTTTGGTAGATGTTTAGGCTATAGAGATTTATGAAGGTTGATGTGAGGGAGTGGATAATCTTGGAAAGCATGTGCAATAACGTATATGGGGAATTTTAGTTTTACAGGGCAAGGCTTCCAGACCGATGCCTTTAAATGCTTTCTGTGTAGTAATTGGCTTTTATCTGGCAGGTTTTACAGGTACTGAGAGGTGCGTCTTGCAAGTATAATGCATTAATAATTTTTCAGGAACTCGGAGGCTTATACAGCTTCTTCTGGTGATCCTACCGTTTAGATGAAGAGCAGTTGTTTCAGAGTTTGCGAAGCAGTCAGACGAGAATTTCCTTTCATCTCTTTTCAGAGAGATGGATAATCTCTGCCTGTCGGCAGATTTGGATGGCCCAGTTGGCGTTTCCCTTGTCCTTGGACAAAGGCCCGAGGATTTTGGAAGCAGCTTGGTAAAGAGGGTTTGTTACCCTTGGCTCCAGTCAGGCATAAACAAGTATTTTCTCCATTTTGGAATTTTCCTTACATATATTTTGGCCCAGTCTTTTGGGCCTTTTGTATTTTCATTGAGATAAAACCTCTTAGAAGTAACTGGTGTGGTTTACTTTACTTTGTTTTTTACTATTCTGAAGTGGTCAAATTGGCAAAGAAATAAAGATTACGTTATTAGTGCTGGATTTTATAGCTAACATTTCATGAAACTTTATTAGAACCCCCTTTTGTTCATTAGCTCATAACTTTATGAAACACACTTTTGGACTGACATTTTCCATGTTTAGTCTGAGGCCAAAGGGATTTTTTTTACCTCCATTCAGCATTTTCTGACCTACCTAAGCTAATGTGAGGGGTTTGTATATTTTTTTAAGAAATGTTAAGTCTGTGTTCTTCTGAACTTGAACGGATAACTAACCGTATTCGAAATTTATGGTTTTAAATTATACATATAGCTAGAGCACAGTGCAGTCTTGCCAAGTATAAACACAGGTAAAATGTTACAAAATTAAAAGCTATCAAATAGAGGGTTTATATAACTAGTCAAAATACATGCTATTTTGGATTGCAGTAATTTCTTACGGTGGAAGAGCGAGACTAAAAATGTGCAGCTTTGTAGTGCTTTACAAATACTGTATAAATTTTCTCACCAGTTAAAACACTATTGTTTTATAAACAAGGCAAAACCAAGGGACTTTGTTAATGCGAGTTTTTTGTTTAGTGCTGAATTTCCAGAGACACCTAAATAAAGAGTCCAGCTTTCTCAGAGTTCTCTGTACCCAACAGTTTTTATTGTTCTCACTTTTCTAAATCATCCCTCAACGAGACTAGGCTTTGTCAAAAATCTGGCCCTAAAATGCCACCTCCGGCCCATTGCAACACCGCTGCCTTAGCAGCTTTGGTAGCGAGCTAACTTCGGGGATCATGCAGCGGGTTTTCATTTAAGCTTTCCAGCTTCCTACCTGTGGTGGTCTATTTGTTTCTAAGGCAGAAACATTTTCTCCACATGGGCAAAGCTGATAAGTTCCGTTCCAGCAGAGAAATAAATTACATACTAGACGTAATGAGACATCAATGTCCAGCAAATGTCCTGTTGCTTGCGAGAGTGGTACCGCGTGAGACAACAGTCGATAATTTTCTGGTAATTCTCTAATTCCTCCTCTCCCCAAAATTCCTTTGTTAAGGAGTTACATTTAATACAGCAGAAAAAAAGCCCCAACAAGGAACAAAACTTGAAAGTGCAGCAGGAAGGGAAGGGCTTTTGAAAACGGAGCAATGAAGAGCTAACAAAAATACCTACTCAGTTGTGTTACCTTCAGGCATATAAGCCCTGTGAAGTTCAAGACTTCTTCACAGGTTAGGTAAGTTTGATGTTTCCTTAGCAGGACTGCTTTCTCCTTTCTTGTCGCTAAATGTACGCTTTTGTAAGCATTGCATGGTTCTTCAGTTTTATAGGAAATTTTATTGGTTTATTTTATTGTATTGGGAAAAGGCAGAGCATAGTGGCACGATGTTTTATTTTGTATGGAAGGCTGTGGCGGTAGCGCTGCTCGTTCTGGTGGCTGCCTGGCAGCATGCTGCTCCTTGCAGGGAGGCACCCAGAGCCGACGTCTGGGCGTGTGCCAGTCCCTCTCCATCAGGAGCTGGTGAAGATGGCAACAGTTGTCGATTCCTTCCTTCTCTTCTTCCTCCTCCTTTGCTATGCCACAGCCCTGATCTTTTGAGACAGCTAACGGTCCAAAAACCGCAGCTAACGGGGATACAAATAACCACACTAAAAACTAATTTGAATATTGAGAAATAAGGTATTATTTTGATAGGTGAGTTTTATGGAACGCTTTTTTAGCAGTTTGTTGGTCTTTGTTAGCTTCTATCAAAATCTCTTTAAATTGCTATGCTCCCTTCTGTGAGAACAAGTCATATTCTGTGGTCTGCAAGCACAGGCAATCCGATGTCATTAAGAGCTTCTCTGGATGCTTTGCTACAAAGATACAGGTGCCTTTATAACAGACTGCAAGGCAGCAGCCACACTGGTAGCAAAAGTAGGCAAAACTGGCATACCTACCATTGCTTTGAGTGCTTTTCTCATGTAGAGCCCAGTAGAATTAAGAAAAACAAATTTAATAAGTTAGTATTTATTTTGATTCCTCTTTAGACTACTTCTTGCCAGGGTGGGAGGAATGAGGGTGGGAAAGTACCTGATTCTGAGAACTGAATGATTTGCGAGTCATTCTCAGAAGATTTATTTTCTCTTTAAAAAGCCTTTCCCTGACTCCCTTCCAAAAAAAACCCCAAGTCGTCTTGTGCTCTTCAAGATGCAGTTCCTGTCCTATTCCAAAAAGACTTTTGACCCCCCACCCCCACCCCCAAATTTAGCCCAAAACATTGAAAATGCAAAGTACGTAGGCTACCACAGAATCAGGCTGGAAGAATGATAAACCAGATGTGACATGGCTCAATCCATTTCACCTCTAATAATAGAAAGTCACAGATAGGAAGAATAAAGATGCATTTCTTCAAAGGTTACTTTTTTAGGCGATTACTCTTTATGAATTGTCATCTGAAAGAATATCAGCATCTAGAAAAATTACAGTCTTTTACAAAGGTCAGGATGGAGAATGGAAATTTGGTAAACTCTTCAGCTTCTTTGCTGAGTGAGTATAAGACACACAGAGACTGAAAGCGGCTATCCTCCGTACACCAATTATAGCATATGCCAGCAGCTCCATTTTTGATGCTCAATTCAGTTTCTGGAAATGAAAAAAAAAAAAAAAAAAAGTCGCTGGTGTGGGGTTTTCATTCTGCTTATGTCTGTGGTAGGTTTGTAGTTTGGGTTTTTTAAACGTGAAAATCCTTTTTGAGAAGGGCTGGGTTCTGTCTGCCGCACTATGTGATGCTTCGTTGTTTGTTTTGCACATGAATTGGTGAATCGGGAGTAGCGAGGACTGACTGCACATCCCCTCCACTCGAGAGCCCTTTCCTCCCTCTCCCACCCCATGTAGCAGTCAGCGGAGCAGTAAGCCCCGACCGATGTGCACAGCAGCACAGGGCTGCGACTGAGGCAGAAGCCATGACCCACAAATGGGTGCCTTTTGCGTTGCATCAGTATGCAGCTGTGTATACGTGCCTACGTGTGGAGAGACTGTACGTCTCTAATTTGGCCAGATTTGGGCAAGCACCAGCTCGGTGGCTGTGGTAGGAAGGGGCCAGGTCTGTGGCTGAGCCACGCAGGGTCGAGATGGGGACCCCAGGAGCTCCCCTGCCTGCACAGCACAGTCCGAGTGCTGTGTGCCCTTGGAGACCTCCTGGCCGCGATGCTCGGACTGCCGTGTGCTTACTGCCAGGGCGTGCAAACTGGTTACAAGTGGCAGTGGCTTGGCCAAAACTGTGAGTGTGCGACTGGTAGAGCTGAGTCGGTGGCTGAGCTGGTGTCGTCTTGTCCTGGCTGTGCTGGATGAGGCTCTCGTCACAAGGCGGAGGATCTTGAATCCCAGCAGATGCTCTAAATGGAGAGGTGACATTTTCGTGTGAGAACTTTTACATCTCAAGTGGAGATACGAGTTAATCAAAACATTTTGCAATCTGGTGTTGATTTCGTCAGCTTCCTTCTGTCCAAAATCCCGCCCCCCGCCCTGAAAAAAAAATAAAAAATTTAGGCATCTTCTTCTAAAAATATGCAGACGTATCACTTAAAATTATTTTCTGAGTGGAATGAGGATTTTCACTCTTCTGGAAATAGCTCTCTGTTCCCCTTCCAACATGTCGTGTGCCCACTTTTAATTAATATTGGGGGAAATAAAGTGGAAAGTTCAGTTGAACAGAATAGCTCCTGAAGATAAAACCTAGATGCTAGAGATGCTTGAGTTTTTAGTTTAGCTCATGAACTTTCTGCCTAGCTGAGTGGACCTTTACTCTGCATGTGGCTCTTATGTTATAAGATAATTCCTTTTGAAAATAATAATAATAAAAAATAAAATAGTGAGAGCAATGCACTTCAGTTAGGATAATCTGTCAGTTAAGGCTCAGATTCCGCAATTTCTTTTGAGACAAAACTCCCATTTAAAGTGAAGATGAGCACTGCCTGAACTCAGGATTGAAGAATGAGCCGTTGTGATCATGCGGTCTGACCCCTGTAAGAGCAGGGCACTCCTTTTCGTTTAGCAATCTGCTGAGCAGCAGCTGTTAAATTTCTGAAATCACCAAAATGCCTCAAAACACAAAGTGTTTGCTTCAGAAATGAGTGTCAGTTCTAATGCATAACCATTTTTCTTAAGAAATCTTTCTCTTTTTCAGAAGACAATTACAAGCTTTATATTACAGACTGTGGTTACTATACTATGCTTCCAAGAAGAAGAAGAAAAAATTACAACATTTCAGACCAGCATTTCTCTTGCTTTCTAATGGATTACTTTTGTTTTCAAATCAATGTCCTTTGATTATAGTCTTGTAAAGTTTCGGCTTTCACAGTCTACGGAAGCAGTTGCAACTTTGTGAGTTAAAATACGTGTCAAGATAATGCACTTGTTTCGTTTAGAAGTAATAAATTTTCAAGGAAATCTAGGAAAGGTAGATGTCATTTGTACTTAGCGTTTGCATCTGAGATGTAGTCAGTTCATCAGCACTCAGAGGGATTTGAAGCTTAGAAAGTATACTTCCCAGTTCAGGGGTAAAAGGGTCATTATCCGTTATGCATACAAACAAAGCAAACCGAAAATATTTAAATGGAAACCCACAGTAGATTGCAACCATTGTTTTTATGCATTTGAAAGCATTTATTTTTAAAAGAATTCTTGGTACCTAGTTCTTCTCACTGGAGTGTTTTTCACTTTAGATGAATTTGTACAGTCTTACTTATATATGTGTATATGTGCATGTGTATGTATTTGAAAGACCATCTATGCATGTATTTCCTTGTGGAGATCTTCACAGTAGCTACAATGGTCGACTCTGGTGTAAGTAGGTAAAAAGAACTGTGTTGGTTATAAATAGTCGTTCTTTGTGTGCTGTGCCGCAACACCTTTCGGTAGTTCTATTTGCATGTAGAGTTTTAATTAAGAGATAACTGTCACTGCAGGTTGACTGCAGAAGGCTGCAGTATCCAGCAGGGAGATAAATGCCAATGCCAACTCATACAGGTTGGAGAGCATACAGGGAGTCCATAATAAAAAATGAGTTTACAATTAAAACTCACATATTGCTAACTTACTGTGTTAAACACAGGCATGAAGAGGTCCAAAATCTGGTCGCTTAGGGTTGTACATACCAGGTGTTGGGTTTTGGGTTTTTTAGGGGGCTTTTTTCGGTCAATCTACGTGTGATAGATTGGAAATTGAAACTTTGGGGTGCGATCAGTAAACTTGTTAGGAGGGTATAGGTGTCCTATTTAACAAGAGTGTGTTACAGCTTTCAACACACTGGGAAGTCCTAGAACAGATTGCAAAGAGTCGTCTGTGCTTGATTCAGAAGGGCTGTAAGCGTCCTTCAGCCTGTTCGAAAGTGTTTTGGTTTCTAATTAATTTAGCCAGAAGACATGTTATTTCTGACCTTCACAAACCACTGCCTGTGTGATCCCAGTTTTAAAAGATCCCATTAACTGTTTTATTTAAAAAAAAAAAAAAAGGCAACCTCTCTTTTCCTGTTGTGAGGAGCAAAGTACAAAATGGATATATATAGCTACTGTTAGTGAGCCATTATATGTATAACATACTTTTCCACAGTATGTGGTATGTTTTGGGGTTTATATGACACAATAGTGCCATTTAAAATAACATTAGATCTTCATTTCCCTGAAGTTGCCAGCAAAAATCCCACTAATTTAAGTAAAGTAAAGAGATGTCTACCTTGCAATTTGTAATTTAATAGCATTTTCTTACTGACGTTGAAGTCAGTAAGTACTCTTTGCCACTAACTTCAAAATAAGACTCTCCCCCTCTGTCATTGAGATGCAGATAGAGGATTTTTTTTTCTTCGGTCCCAGTGACAAGGGCTGCCAAGACTGTGAAAGGAAAAATGCACTGTTCTGCCATAGCTAAACAGCCTAAACAGAGCTGTCTACTCTTGTATTGCCTTAAGCAGCCGTCAGAAGTTGTATGTAAGAGTTAGGTATAGGATTTATGCATCCTGGTTGAGTTGAAAATAATGGCCCTTCAAATTTTTATAGTGAAATTACTTCTGCAAAGTGTGTGACTCGCGATACATCTTACGCAAAGTGAATTGATAATGCCAGGTTTCAAGAACTAATGTAGATATATGAACAAAAGTTCAGCGTTAAAGAAATTCATGAAGCAACAAAGACTTTCCTGAACTAAAACATGATCTGAAGAATGTGTAGATTTATAATTACAAATGAAGATAAAGAAGGTTTTCCCTTTCTTGTTGGTATCACATTGCCAGCAAAATGGCTCTGTTCTAAGAGTTTGAATCTGTTGGGAAATTTTCATAGGTGCATGTATCTTAGGGCTCTGCAAAGATTTTCTGGGTCATCTGTTCCAGCCAGCCCACCCTGCAACAGCAGGAGTCATTACTACTGCTTCTCTTCCCTCCTACTTTTCTCCTAAATGCCATGTTCCAAAAGTGTCCAATGCTATTTTCTCTAAATATGAAGATGCGGTGTGTAACTCACCTATACACCCATTGGTGTTGAAGCAAGGTGCCTCTTTAGCAGATGATGACAGCTAAAAGATGAAAGCTGAGCAGTTGTTGGATTTGTTCTTCATAATATGGTATAAATAAGCTTAGCTGCTGCTGCTGATGGCTTTTTGGTTTTTTTAAGGGAAAGGGTGTAGGTGACCTGTACACAACTGTAAGCTGTGGGTTGTGGCCAGGTAGAAGTGTCCCTGAGGCTCTGGGGTTGAAGGCACAGCTCTGTCCCGCAGAGCCCTGTGCGGTAGCCCCCCTCGCTTCCCTGCCCTTGTACCCGTGGCGTTAGGCAGCAGCAATTGCCAGAGGCTCAGCCTTAGGCTTACTTAAGCATTCATATACTTCATATAGAAAGTCCCATGCATCCCTGTGCTTCCCATTATTACCAGTCCATTGATGGCGGTCTTCTCCATTGTTATGTGCTGTCTTTTTATGGGTTACAACTATCGTACTTCTCCCTTTCAGCTTTTCCATATGTGACATCAACTCTGCTTCCAACTTTTATTTTTTACCGTCTTTTAGATCAGCGGTGATCTTTGCACAGAAGAGTACAAATTTTTTTAACGTAATTACCCTGTACATATGTATTTAATGTATCCATTATTAGCTCAGGTGTATTTTTTTTGTTAATGTTCTTCTTACAACCAATTTTCTTTGAGTTTTACTTTCTTTGGGGACTCGTGTTATTTCCTTAGCAAATTTATTCACACCTTCACATATCGCTGTATTGAGTCAGTTCCTGCTGGAGTTTGCCTGTATTTGCAGCAGATCTTTTTTGCATTTTCATGTGAGATAATTTTTTCAGAAGTGCATAAAGGTAATTGAAAGTAATGTATTTTCTATTATGAAAATGCTAACAAATTAAGGTGTGTTTCTCGTCATAACTAACCTAAAAGATGAGATTTCAGTACTCGTAAGGCCAGTATACTTTCTCATGAAAAATAGCTTACTATCTTAGATCACAGCTACATAGTAAAACCAGAAACATTTGCTTTTTTTAAAGTATGGGCAAGAAAGTCAAAAGAAGAGAAATCTTTGTTAGATGTATACCAAAAGAAGCAGAACAGGAGGAAAAAAATAAATATTTGTATTTTTGTGGTTTTCCACATTGTTATAATCAATATATTTGGATTTTGTCATACTAATGATTTTTGTGATTTATAGATGTGTTCGTTAAGACTTCAGTAAGAGATACTACCAAATGTTTTTAAACACGTTTCATTCCATGTAAAAAAAATGGAGAGGAATATGCACGTCATTTATGATCCCTCTTTCTAGTGTGTTAAGTTTTTTTTTTTTGTAGCTTGTTCTATAAATGGCAGTATAGATAACTATCTGTCTTTTTTCACTTGGAATCAAAGAGGAACTCACTGCAGAAATGTGCCAGTGCTGGATGAGGCTGTACAGAAATACGCGTCCCAGCTGGTTGGCCTAGGGTTCTTCTAAAGAATTGGCTCCTATTACAACCGACTCCCTTTTCTCTGCAGACCATGTAACTTTGTGACAGGAAAGCAACAAAATGAGGGCTAAGGAGAATTTCCGTCCTTTACTGAGTGCGGGAGGGGGGGAACATAGTGACAAAGAATGAGGAACAGGTTGAGGTTTTTAATGCTTTCTTTGCCTCCATCTTTAGTAGCAAGACCAGTTGTTCTCAGGGTACCCAGCCCTCTGAGCTGGAAGGCAGGGAGGGGGAGCAGAATAAAGCCCCCATAATCCAAGGGGAGATGTTCAGCGACCTGCTACACCAGTTAGATACACACAAGTCTATGGGGCCAGATGGGATCCACCCAAGGATACTGGGGGAGCTGGCGGAAGTGCTCACTGAGCCACTTTCCATCATTTATCAGCAGTCCTGGCTCACCGAGTGGGTCCTGGTTGACTGGAGGTTAGCAAATGTGGTGCCCATCTACAAGAAGGGCAGGAAGGAGGATCCAGGGAACTACAGGCCTGTCAGCCTGACCTCGGTGCTGGGGAAGGTTATGGAGCAGATCATCTTGAGTGCCATCACACAGCACGTACAGGACAACCAGGTGATCAGACCCAGTCAGCATGGGTTTATGAAAGGCACGTCCTGCTTGACTAATCTGATCTCCTTCTATGACGAGGTGACCCACTTAGTGGATGAGGGAAAGGCTGTGGATGTTGTTTACCTAGACTTCAGTGAAGCCTTTGACACAGTTTCCCACGGCATCCTCCTGGAGAAACTGGCTGCTCATGACTTGGATGGGTGTACTCTTCACTGGGTGAAAACTGGCCGGATGGCCGGATCCAAAGAATGGTGGTGAATGGAGCTAAATCCAGTTGGCGGCTGGTCACAAGTGGTGTTCTCAGGGCTTGGTATTGGGGCTAGTCCTGTTTAATATGTTTAGCAATCATCTGGGTGAGAGGATCGAGTGCACCCTCAGTAAGTTTGCAGATGACACCAAGCTGGGTGGGAGTGTTGATCTGCTGGAGGGCAGGAAGGCTCTACAGAGGGATCTGGACAGGCTGGATCGGTGGGCCAAGGCCAATTGTATGATGTTCCACAAGGCTGAGTGCCGGGTGCTGCACTTGGGTCATAACAACCCCATGCAATGCTACAGGCTTGGGGAAGAGTGGCTGGAAAGCTGCCTGGTGGAAAAGGACCAGGGGGTGTTGGTCGAC
>NW_009597447.1:64883-73100 GCF_000690535.1 Cariama cristata
ACAAGCATCCTGGCCTGTATGAGAAATAGTGTGGCCAGCAGGACTAAAGAGGTGATCGTCCCTTTGTACTCAGCACTGGTGAGGCCACACCTCATATACTGTGTCCAGTTTTGGGCCCCACACTACGAGAAGGACATTGAGCTGCTGGAGCATGTCCAACGAAGAGGAACAAAGCTGGTGAAGGGCCTGGAGAACAAGTCTTATGAGGAACAGCTGACGGAACTGGGTTTGTTTAGCCTGGAGAAGAGGAGGCTGAGGGGAGGCCTGATCGCGCTCTATGACGACCAGAAAGGAGGTTGTAGCCGGGTGGAGGTTGGTCTCTTCTCCCAAGTAACCAGTGATAGGACGAGAGGAAATGCCCTCAAGTTGCGCCGGGGGAGGTTTAGACTGGATATTAGGAAGAATTTCTTCACTGAAAGGGTTGTTCTGCATTGGAACTGGCTGCCCAAGGAAGTGGTTGAGTCTCCATCCCTGGAGGTGTGTAGCTGTGGTGTTCAGGGACATGGTTTAGTGGTGGGCTTGGCAGTGTTAGGTTCATGATTGGACTCGATGATCTTAAAAGTCTTTTCCAATATAAGCGATTCTATGATTCTAAGACCTGCCTGCCAGAATTAGGTTTATTTATAAAAATCGTATCACCAGGGTTGCGTAATTTCCTGGCGGTGTTACAGCCCTAAGCACCTGATTTTTGCAGTAGCAGAGATCTGTCCCCACAGAGCGTAGTAGTTGGAGCTTTGCTCATACACCACGCTTCCAGCCGACACCTGACACACAGTGTTTTCTGAACTGAGAAATTCGGCAAGCTAGAGCACCCAAGTAATGCTCTTTCCAGATGGCTGCTCATCAGTGCAGTGCAGTGTCAACTAGCCACGTAGCACTGAGACAATTAATAAATTTGGATAAATGAGGGAATTTACAAAATAATTAAGGGACCTTGGAGATGACACATTTTCAGGCAACAGGATATTTTGTATGATTACAGTTTGTGTAATCAAGGCTCTGTTGTGTATGAAAGTTAATGAGTGTAAATTGAGAAGGAGAGAGGAAGCATATTGAGAACAATGTTGTACATAAGCTCCATAGGTATTACTGAGATGTTGATTTGCCTCAGACAGTATACATCTGGAACATATTACTCTAGCTCTCAACTCTAGTCAGAGAAGTCCAAAGGAAGTAAAGGAGATTTGTTCCAAGCTAAAAAAAAAAATAAAAAATTACAGAGCTAATTTGTATTTGAAAAAAAAAACCCGCTGTTAACGAGTATTGAATTATTCAAAAAATGAAATATAATGACTATTTAAATTGGTTTGGGTACATCGTAAGTAATGCATTATATACGCCATCAAGAAATAACCACAAATTCAGGTTACGGAAGCAAGCAATGTAAAAAAATCAAGGTGTAGCAAAAAAAATCTGGTGGCACTTTATCTGAAACTTGAAAATGTGCCCACTCTATACTTCCAGATTCCCAAGGTGAGCCCTGTAGAATGTTATTTCCCCGTCCTTGTTATTTCTGTGGCTATAAACCTTGAGTTTCACATAGGAGTTACTTGAGTAAGTGCTTACTTGAGTAAGTTACTTAAGTGCTTACTTTCCTTCCAGAACCAAACCTGAGTCTTAAGTTGATAATGATATATATTGTGCTGTTCGCTACAAGAAGAGGTAAATGGCATGTGAAAGAAGCAAACCGTTTGTGGTTAGGCTGTCATGGGTTTCTTTTTAGGGAAACCAATTGGTTAGGACTTGGCAATGTGTTTGTGAGATCTTTAAGATACTATATGATGGGATAAACAGAATGTAAAAAAAAAAAAGATCAACATGATTCTAGCAGTGTACAAGGAAGATGGAGGAAAGGTAATTCAAGCTATTGGTGTCAATATGATTTATTGTATTAAACTTAAATATAACATTGAGAGGTGCTGCAACTCTCCACCATAACTGTACTACTGAGTAGCATAAAACCAAATCATTACATGATGAAAACAAAAAACCCTCTTTTCCTTTAATTTAATTTAGATTTATAGTTATGAATGGTATCCATGCAGGTTAATCTAATTTTTTTAACATGAAGTATGTAATAAAGCTGCATCATTTTCCAGTACAATTCCCCACCTATAGGCAACTTAATACTTCATTCCAAAGTAGTCTAGCAGTCTTACTCTCACAGAGTGAGATCTGTGCTGACTAAATACTACAAAGAACCAATATATTCACAGGGTAAATTAGGTAACTCTTTCTCTGGTGGTTACTGGGTTTAACTATTGTTTCATTGGCAGACTAAATACATTGTTATGATATCCTAAAGCTTTATTTAAATCTGTCTTCCTCCATGATGGCTTTATGATACTTTCAAGGGGTAGAAATGGGATGTAGTCATTGCGTATGCATGTTTTAAAACAAGTTGTGCAGATGGACTCAAGTTTGACAGGTGAAACATTTTAATAGGTTTTAAATAGTGTATGTGTGTGAGAAACAATGCAAAAAACTTAAATTCCTGTCAGAATAACTCTCATGGTAGAAATTTAGGGCTTTGGGTTTCCCTGTATGTGTGAGCTTGGAAAACTGTTCCTGTTTCTTTGCTTATCTGTATTGTTTTCTTCCATAAGCAGATTTCAGACAGGAGCGTCCCACTGAAAGAAGCAGCCCTGTATTTGGCCATTTATTTCAATACTTCAGTTCTGCCTAAAAGCTTGAAAAGTAGAAAATACTGTATTTTCCAAGTGGTTGTACAGCAAATATTCCGTTTCAATTGGCACCTGTTTCTCTGGCATTCTGTGTTGCAGAGACACTGGAATTCCAGGTAGTGATAGACACTGTCCATTGAAATAGTGAGTCGTGGCATTGTGTTATGTTTTCTAAAGCACTAAAACCAGTTTATTACAGGCAATTGTCATATTTTCTTTGTCCATCGCTTTTTATTGTTTGAAGTAGACTATTCGCCTTTTGGTGATGCAAAAATTAAATAATTTGTTGTTCATGTGATATCTTGACCCATATTTTAATTTTTTTTTTATTTTTTTTCATAGGTCCTCCCATGCCATCCTCCTCATCTAGTCCATCAGTTACTGAACATTTACACTCCCCTCCTCCATCACCCAATCTCCATGACAACCAGAGGTGGTTATTAAGTAATAATGCCAGCCAGCCAGTTCAGGACTCTGATACAGATGAGGACTATACTGCCAGCTCATATCTAGTACAGACCGGTACTATTTCAGTGTCTGTCCCAGGTCATGGTAAGAAGAGGACGCTTTGTCCATAGTTTGAATACCCTTTTATTTTTCATCCTCTTACAAAATTGCCTAATAAAAATTAAAGGTATCAAAATGACTTTGTATTTTAAACTGATTTTCCTTTAAATGTCGCAAATGATGTTTCTACTTTACTTTAAGATAAGCAAGACTAGAGAGTAACTTCTAATATATAAAAGCTCATTTAAGTTATTTTAAAATGCAATACTTGTATGAAGCAATAGGCATTAATGATTGATTGTGTAATGTAATTTGTAGCAAGTGACTAGCCTTTAGTTATACTTTTTAAAGGGTAGGGTGGAGTTGCTTAAGCTGTCATGATGTTTAGCTTCAGAATAATGTAAAAGTTATCTTTTACTACCTCATCAAGTTCAGCAGTTTCCAGTCATTCCTTTAGTTTGCCTGGGACAGGAGAACGGGATTTGTACGTTACTGGATAGGACACTCTAGGCTGAGGAAAGAGATCTAGAGGAGGAGAGCTGTGTGGTGAGATAAGGCAACAGTGGCTCCTGAGATATGTGTTTCCATGGTTTTCATCCTCCCGACCAGTATGAGTAACCAAGAGGAGTGATGTACTTGAAACACCAGTGCCAACTTACACCTCATGCCCTAAGAAACCACATTTTTATTTTTTTTTTAAATATAAAAAATAATAGACCCAGGGTTCCGTTTTTGTTGTATGAATGAACAGGTTTTCTTGGAGTAGGCAGACTGGAAGAATCATTTGTTAATTCACAGCCCTTTACAGTAGATCAGCAAAACTTGGAATGAGCCTCTTCATTTTCTAAGAAGCATTTGTCTTTTGACTGTAAAGAACTCTCCTACAGATGAACCGCTAGAGGGAGTTTGGAGAAATATTTTCCTGCAGGTTGCACATCAGTTGGAGGGACAGAATTGTTCTGCAGAATGAAAACACTAGCTTTGAGCTTCTCCTCCTAGCTTTGAGTGCAACTTTGGTGTTGTGTCTAAAAGGCCAGTCTGCTAGGAGCAGTTGTGTATGCGAATTTGGCCATATTAGGGGCTTGGATTAAGATTTATAAAACTAACAATGATATATTTATTTTTGCATATTCAGCTTGCTCAATATTTAATCTGTGAAGAACTCCGAAAAAATGGGAATACATTGTCACAATCAGGGTATGTTAGGAAGATGTCTCCTTTCCTTTATGTCTAGGAATATGAAATCTATTAGAAAATGTGTGCGTTATCCAAAAGGTAGCCTGGTTTAGTTCAATAAGTCAATACATTTAGATTACTGAATCCACCAACCCTTCCTCTACAAATGAAAAAATGCAAAAGCAAGAGAAAGGTGCTGAAAATTTTGAATAGTTGGGATGAACTCCTTACACCTCCTAGCCTCTTAGGAAGCTAGTAAGTGTTCATCATCCCTCTAGGTTTTAGCATTTTGCTGCTTCTGAAATTTTGAACAGTTGCTTACCAGTTTGAGTTTGCCAACCTTGAGAAATGTTCCTTAACCCCTTTCACCCCAGACTAGCCAAAATAATTTCAGCTAGTCCTATGGCAAGTCAAGTCTTGGCCTTTTAGCAGGACAAAATAAGGGGATTTTTGATAACAAGCAGGAGAGAAGTTAACACCATCATGTATGTTGAGAGAGTTGTTCTTGGTAAGACTTGCTAAGCAGAAGGGAAACCTAGCTTACTCTGTAAGTACATGTTCATTCCCTTCCCTCTCTTTTCCCGCTCTGCTACCATCTCCTCTATCTGCAGATGTCTGAGGTTCACCCCTTCAGTGTATAAGTGCAGGAGAAGTGTTTGCAGTTTCTGCTTCCTGCTGCCAAAGAATTAAATCAATGATATATATACACTCATCATCTAGTAGTGCTGGCAGTCATGTAACACAACTACTGATATTTCTCTCTCTACAAGATTAGACTTGTTTTTAGAAGTGCTACAACTTGCTAACCACGGATACTGTATTTGTTATTGTCGTAATTTAAGTAGGGTTTGTTTGCTTTTCTGCGGGGAAAAAAAGACCACAGGTGTTCTGGAAGTGGGCGTCCATCCCTGCAGTCAGCTGTACGATCGGGGTTTGCATTACTTAAAGAAAGGATGCTTTCATCCAGCACATGTGTGAATATTGCTTGGAATATCTACTTGATTTGCTTATAGTTGGTTTCTCATATCTTACACTGTTGGCCTATTGATGGGGAAAAAAATATGTTCTTTGTAAAAGAGGCAAGAGCAGAATTTAATAATTAAGCTAATAATTTCTAAGTTAGCTACAACTTTCTTCTACTCGATGATTTGCATTGTCGTGTAGCCTTTTTATCAGTATGTGGATCTCTCCAAATCTACAGTAGAAAGTTGTAGCTTTTTTTTTGTATCATTTAATCATGGCCTTTGGTGCAGTCTTACTTGAGTATTGTATTTTCTTTAGCTAAAATAATAAGTAATACAGCATGTGTAGCACTTTCACAGAAGGAAGGGGTTTTTTTTCACCAGTTGTCTTTTCTTTTGCATCTGAATGAATTAAGCTTTCCGTGCTATCTAATGTTAATGGGTACAAAATAACTCCGGTGCCACATTCTGGATGACTTTGTCCAATGTTTATATTGCCGGGGGTGAGGGATCACTTTTGAAGCATTTAGGATAAAAAAAGTACTGACCAAAACCAATTATATTATTGAAATGTTTTCATTTATATTGACTTTATGTGAATAGCAAGTTAAATTACCCTCTCTTTAGTCTATGCAAACATCTGTCTATTTTCCTTTAGTCTGAGTTCATTTGATCAATGTAGTTTATTTGATCAACTCCCTCAAAATTTAAAAAATATGATTATGTATTTAGAGTGATACTAATCTAAGCCTTTGGGTTTGATTAGTTTGTTTGGTTAACCAATGGGAATTAGCTTTCATTTGAGGAATTAGCTAAAAGAGAAATGAGAATTACTAAAAACAGTTATCAAATGCTTACCACATGAAAAGAAAAGGTCTTCATGGACATATTGGTAGTAGCTTTAAAAATTCAGATCAAGTGAGGACTGTGGTGGACGGTTTGCTAGGAGTCATTTTACTTCTCTAAAACCAGCGTGTTAATAGGTTCTAAAATTCAGAAGGCTGGGAACACTCAGTCATAACTGTTCCTTTATTATTCGATTATTCTACTTGTTCCTCTTCTCCACAGTGCAACTCAGTATACTGACTCTGTTCCAGCAGTTAGCCTATTTGTCTACTGATGTCAGAACAATTTACTAGTTTTATTGTTTTTAGAAAGAAGAGTGAACTGGTTTATAAGAAACAGGAGCATCTGAATAGGTCTGCAGGGAAGACAGAAACAGTTGTTTAAGCGAGAGGGAGAGTGAACTAGGAGCTGGAAGGAGAAGATTCTTAAATGTGACTGAGGTAGAGAGGGTTTCTTGATGTAATAAAGTCTGCTTATAAACAATAGAAGTCATGTAAAGTCTGTATTTAAGCATCTTGATAAGCTTCTTAATCTTTTTCCACCAAAAATTATAGATTAGTCAGAATTTGGAGGGGAATTTATTGAAATTAATAGTAGCTTATCTTTCAATACAGACATCTATTATAATGAGAAATACAGTGCTAAATTCTTAGGTTAAGCAGAGACTATGAAGAAGAGATACAGTTAAATGTTAATGCTTACTGCTGACAATGGAGATTAAGAGTCTGAATTAGAAATTCAAATCGGAAGATTTTTACCCCCTAAATTGGAAATATTATGGCAGAACCATCAAATACAAAATAGAGAAAGATGTATTTCACAGCAGTATTTGAACATTTAAGTTGTACCAGGTTCTCATGTTTCTTAATAACACTTTGTGATGATAGTTCATCTGATGGGAAGATCTGAAAAAAATTTCGATATAATATAAAATGTTTTTCACTTGTCCTTGACCAAGGGTCTGCCAGGTGATGCACAATGAACAAGATTTTGCTCCAGCCATGTGGGAGTTGCAGATTGATAGGCTTTTCAGTTCAAAATGGCTAAGCTTTCCTCCAAGGAGAAGAAATTTGGAAATCTAGAGCACAGCTCTGAATTTCAATTTGTGAAAGAGAAAAAGTAATCTAATAAGGCTGGTTGAATGATAACATACAAGAACTCTCCATATTCAGAGGTCTTGTTGTAGGACATCTCACTCTACAGACACCAAATGTTCTGTGGCATAATGCTCCTCTAACATAATTTGAGGACTTTTGTTCATGATGACTCGTTAGAATTTGATGGGACAGCTTATACAAAAGTATCTGTCATACAGGAATGATTCCTATTTTGTCATACCACAGTGTCAAGAAACCAAAGTCAGAACCTTCTGCTTTTGTACAAGTGCTTGAGAGAATACAGGCTAAATGCTCAAGTCTGGCAGCAGTAATGACCAGATGCAACCCATGTACAAAGCATAGGTGTGAATTTTGTTAGGGATTTGTTTGGGTTTTTTTACACTTCACATTTTCCCTCCAACTATTGTGTTTTATTTTTCTGCATAGATACCTCAATTAATGTATAATCACCATAACTAAGCAATCTGACATTTCTTCTTCTCCTCAATTCTGCCTTTTCCTTCCTACCAGAAGCAAATGAAATTGAAGTGTGAATGGAAGTACACACAGGGATTTGTGTTAAAAGTTAGTGGAAGAGGCAAGTGACTTCCAAACATCTTTTCCTCCTTTGCAGCTCTTGTTCCCCCTTTATACCCCACTGGCTTGTGAGAAGGCTGGAAATAAGCGGTGAATATTGAAAAGGCCCACAGCAAATTAAGTCAGTCTTAGCCAACATCATGGAAGTACTGCATGTAACTTTCTGACCGTCCTGCTTTAGTGCCTACGAAACACTTCCCAGCCTTAATCCCATCCCTGCTTTGCCATAGTTGTACCACAAGGGAAACTGTATGTGCTACTGAACTAGAATTTAGCAGCCAGGCTGTCACCTGCCGCATAGTCAGCAGCAGTTTAGTTGTAATTATTGGGGGAACAAAAGCGGGGGGG